>NW_023405231.1:0-60522 GCF_013141755.1 Anopheles stephensi
GAGCTTCATACACTTCCACGCTACACGGGAGTTACTTTCGATGCCTTTTTTAAGCAAGCACATAAAAGATATTACCCGATATAACTCTTTTTTCGGCGGTCCCTGCCTACTTCGGCTGCCTGCTCGTAAGATTTTGCACCCGAACATTCCCCGAGATATGGTGTGCGAATGCGGAGCTGGAGTCGCTGGCATGTATACATGACCAATGCGCGAACATGAAATCGGAATCGGCCAGCTGAGCACCACCGTTTGTGGCGTTGGCCGCAGTTTAGCAGAATGTTTCCGCCAGCGGCCTTCTGGAAGCTGTCCCGATTCCGACCATAATTCACCTTTTTCTTTTGCTTTCGAGCGAAGAAATTTATATTCAGTAGTAGTTTCGTTTTATTACCTTCTTTAGTTTTTGTAACGCTCGTACGTACGTGTGCAATGGGAGTGTTTTAAGAAAGTAGGTGCAAACCTGGTCCAGTACTGGTCAGTGCAACGCTGTTTTTCATTTGCAATTAAACATTTTACCACGAGCGTTCGGTGCCATATGGTGGCTAGCCTGATTAACCTCACCCGATGCTGTTTGTACACGGGTCCGGCAGCTTGCCATCGGCGCTGCGGTTTGGTCGGCTGTGATGAAAAGGTTTACAACTTGTTCACGTGATGTATCGGTTGTTTTTACCGGTGAATGGATCACACATTCCACCCATCAATCACCCTTAATATGGTTCATTTGGAAGCTGCACATCGAACGGACTGACAGCTTCGCTACGGCCTTCCGGAATGCCAGCCGACAGCTTCTGACAGTGAGCTTGGGCCACTCACTTATGCACCGCCATCTATCATATATTTACGATTCACGCAAAGAAAAAAAAAAACGAAATGGTACATTACCCCTTTTTATTTTTTCCAACATTTCCTTTTGCTGGAATAGATCCATCAAGATAATATAGGCGTTATAGAAACGAACACAAAGCAAAAAAACACACACACGGCACCATGTGCGCATCGTTGAATGTGAAAATTAGCTTGACCCAGCTTCGCTGACTCCCGCTTTGCTTGCGATCCATCAATTTTACGTTCAATTTTCGATGTTTTAAACAATTGCTCCCCCAGCTGGTTGGCCATCGGAATTTATCTTCGTTAGTCGACAGTCGATGGGAGAGTTTTTCCTAATTTGCAGTGTAGATTATGTTTCGAACGAAACACATTTCAAAATTATTATCTTTCTGTTGGAAACTTTAAAATATGGCATTAATTATACTTATTTGTATTTAAAATTGATGTTTTTTTGTAGAGATTATTATTCCACAAGGTGCTTCGTTCAGTTGGAGAAACGGTTTGGAAGGGTCCTTAAGTTATGATTTTTCATCTCTAATCGGATATTTAATACGGATACGGATGGGGCGGTCCAGTGGCCGAGGCGACAACGGCGCCGATCTACACCCACAGGGCCGGGTTTCAAATCCCATCCAGACCGCCTCCCCGTACGTAAGGCTGAATAGTTTACTGCGGGTTAAAATTAAGTCAGAGAAAGCCTGAAATGGCAGGTCGAGACCTTTCGAGGTTGTAGTGCCAAGGAAGAACGCAAGATTTAACGCCGGCAATTCTATCATTCAACTAATTCCTGCTAGGTAAGAGAGCCTCAGATCAATGATTTCTATATTCTCTAAGTATACCATGTTCTGAATTCACTATAGAAAAGGGTCCTCTAAGGTTCCCCTAAAATTTGAATTCTTTCTATCTATCAATATGTCAACTAAGAGCTATCATAGCTGGATTTATAAAAATCTTTGAAAACTGTCCATCCACTGTCATCTGACCAGTTTTCAATTGCAATATTTATCAGCACGGTAAAGCTTCTGCCTAGCCGTCTTCTTAAAGATTTGTCAATTTGGTGGTTGATTTCTCATTTTAGTATCCTAAGTGACTGTTAACAAAAATCTCTTCTATGAAGATAATATAGCAAGCTTCTATTGTTAGATAAAACTTTTTGCAGGCGATATTAGCTACATGCCACTGATTGCTACAATCTTACTTATATCCTTCTTTTATGCGAGTTAAACAAATCGATCGAAAGTTTTGAGTCAATTTGTCCCCCGTTTGGCTACTTTTCTGTAGAGTTTCATCAAACCTAGGAGGCTAGCGGAGGTCTTGGCTATAGAGTTTCTGGCTGATAAGTGAACAGGATCGCCAAATTAAACAAAATAATGGATATGATAAACGTGAACATAAATTTTGCTTGGTGGTGGATGGCTCTTAGAGCTCTGAGATTCTTTGTAATGCCATTTATTTATAGAAGCATTGGGTCTCTGACACCTCAATTCCCCCTTTTTTTATTGGAGCTCTGAACAGTGACTAGGCTCCTGCATACCAGTATCCTGTAATAACGATAGGTTTTGTGAATTATTTGCCAATCATAGTTGAGATGGATTTGGGCTCGGGATTTGATTTCGTTGGGTATCGCGAGCTTTCTCTAAGCTTCTTGCACGTTTATGCAGATTTTTTTTAATGTTCCTGTTTAATTACTGTTTGCCACCTATCATCTAGCTTCTGAGTTGACTGTACTTGGCCATGTCAAATAGCGTACAATCAAAGATTTGAATGAGACTGTGCAGATTATCAAAAGCAGTTCACGCTTGTACTCTGTTTAAAGAGGTCACGAGATAATATAGTTTGTCATAACATTCGTCCCACATATGAACACTACCCAATTACATTTAGTTACTCGTTAAACAACCATCATTGCCCGACCACGGAACAATTATACATGTGGTCGACCAACAAACGTCGTTACGTTATTTATGTACAGCTAGTTAGAGTTTGTAAACGCGCCACCGCTAAATGCACCCATTGTCAATGCGCCCACAACGCGTACGACCGAAGCGATATTCCGATATCTCGATTCTTAACCTCCACGCTGCGCTATCCCATTATCTTGGAGCTTTTGGAGAGCATTGAATAGCGGCCGATAAAACCGCTCAGGGGCCACTAACACGATACAAACTGCCGTTCCGTGTGGTACATATCGCCAAATCAATGCATTTTGTAACAGTGATCGCGCTTGCATAATTGCATGGTGCATAATCGATAGCCGGTAGTCGGCAGACGGGAAAATTTATTCACACCATCCTTTTGCAGGTTGCTGACCGAGTGATGCAAACTCGTGCGGCCGCAGTAGGGTCTGGTCCTGGACACCCAGGAAGGTCAGGCGCCATTTTCACCAGACCCCTCGGTTTGCAAGTGTTTGCTTTTTTAATTGATTAAATGCAGTACAGCAAACCGGGATGGCGCGAGTGCTTATGAGATGTGGGAGGCAAAAGATTAGCTGCATTCAACCGTATTTCATGCTTTGCTTAAGTATGTATCGTGTATGGAACAGAACTATGGATTTTCTAAAAATACTGTGGACCTGTTTAGTACAACCATTCAATAAATATTAACAAAATTTGTTATTATTCCTTCTAATCATTCAAAGGATTCTTCTAAAACATCTCAGTGTCTTTTCGTAGCAGGTCTTCTTGACACTCAATTGATGTTTCTAATATAAAAAAACTTGCTAATATTATCGGCCCCATCAAGAACTCTTAGGCCACCACAGTTAGTACAAGTTTTGCGTTATCGGACTAATTTCGGACAGGGCGACCGCCTCTAATTTATATTATATATGAATACGTCTCATGATGTACGTGTTTCGGGATGATCTGTGTCAGGGTTAGGTGTCACCTCATTAGCCTTTCGTTAGATAAGCTTGATAAACGGAGGTGAAAACTTCGGAAACTATCTTCTATAACTCAATCCAGGAACTAAATCAGTTCCTTGCAAAAACACTCATCTGCACGAGACGATGTAAAGCGAGAAGACCACACCTTTGAAGTCGTCAAAAACGTCACCTAAGGACAACTCCTCAACATGTGTTTTTCAAGAGACTTAAGGGCTTTGAGTCGCCTCTGCTCCAAGTGCTGACTGCCACTCAGTCAGCGCAAAAAGACCTGAGAAGGACAAATATGAGTCTCTATGATGAGCAATTACCTTCATGAGCGTTGATCTCACTGTTCTACAGCGTTCTAGGCTTAGCAGGATCCGGTGAGCTTCTCGTATCATGAGAATGGCAATGAACGACTCAGTCCGTAGATTCCACACATGGAAGGCGTAAATTGCGATGGAATGATGGCTTAAATGCGTTCCCTTCATGCGTTAATAATTTAAAAAATCATAAATGATAAAATGCATTTTTAGATTTATATTTCTATATTGTAATTAAAAAATGATCACTATAAATCGCTTATAAAATTATCATTTATCAGCAATGATCATTTTAATAGTAATCCACATTTACAACTAAACAATGTTACAAAAACCAATCCAGACTAAATGAAGAACGTTTGTATATGCCAATTGACAGTCCACTTAGAAATACTGAATGCCAACAATATCTCATAATTGAACGAGTACGAATAAACAAAAAGGACATCTAACGATAGGCAAATATATTATTGTTTTAAAATTACACCACTCGTGAAGCAAACAAAAAGTCCAACACTCCTCACATCAGCAGCAACCATGGGCGTGTGAATGGAGTTTCTTCCCGGCTGGTCCGCTGGCTTAAAACACAAATGGTTTTGCGCTCCGTTTGCTGGCATCGGCGATTGCTTACACTTGGGCCGGGTCTCACCAAGTACCGTCGATTAACATAAATGAACACCGAAGTAAGCGAGTCGTGTTGCGACGAAGCAATCATTTGCACAGCTTGCAAACACCATCGTCGCTGTCGCCTCCCCTCGGAAACAACATTACCGACTGCTATTTTTCTGCGCGAATCTGGAGATGGCCACTTGCCGACGTAAGATTTCTTCCAGTCCAGTCTGCGGGAACAGCTGAAACAGCTCGATTGCCGGGCCCGCTCCATAAATAAACTGCTCTCGCCGAGGATATTGGGTTGGGGCTGGAAATGAAAAATAAGCTTTTCTTTTTCTCCCACTGCTGCTGCTAGGCCACTTGGACCGTTTGCAAAAAAGGGTAATGACGGAACCGCTTGTTAGGAAGGTCAACTGACGTTGGAAGCGGCCTGGAGCGGTGGAGTGGTGTGAATACGAAAGAATGATACAACAGCAACAGCAGCAGTGCAATGTTGTTGAAGTTTTCGTTCGCAATTTCACGGTGCAAATGTAAACGGAAGCGATCGTGCCAGGCCGTGTGCCCTCGCGAGCACCACACTGCCGAAAGACGTGGCGTTCGAGGGTGTCATGAGCGCCGAGTGGCTGGCTGGTTTTTCATTTTGGCCGCTATTATTAGCACTGAGCATAAATTTGCCCGCTATCATTATGCAGTCACGCCGAATTGTTTCACCACGCCACGCGTCCCATTTGTTGCCATTGCTTCCAAACGTTTGCACTACACCAGCACGACGACGACGGAGAAGTGTTTTACATAATGAGTGGCCAAAGGAAAAACTTTGCTCCCGGTGTCAAAAAATTACCTTTTGACAATCTAATAATTTACCGATCGAAGCCCAACACCGTTTAGTGGGGGTTGGAGCTAAAACTATCAACTAGCTTCCAGCAGGACGCCAAAAAGGTGTTGCTGGGAGCTGGAGCTCACCAAAGTCTCTTAATTTGTTGACGTGGCCGCTCTCCATTTGGCGTCACCTTTTTCACGCGAAGGCTAATTCCGCGCCGAGTTTGTTTGCTACACCTTTGGTGGAATGGCAAAAGTCGTCGTTTTGCCAACAGATTTACCTTTTACGCCGTTCCGGTGAAATTTTGCTACAACGTGCCACCGTGTGTATCGCGAGTGACAGATGGAGTTGACCCGAGTCACCGGTAGTTTCTTAACGATGGCTTAAAGTTTCGTTCCAGTTTTGCATAAGTCGACAGTAAGCCCGAGCCCGCCAGTTTCATATTGCGCCCAGATCGACGCCAAACTAAGGCGTTGGTAAGGGAAGATAATATTCTTAGAAAAGTTTGGTGAGTATGAATAATGGGGTCTTTTGCAGATATTTCCTGCAGAAATCTTGCCGACCGCAGCGAACTGGTAGTGATGCCGTTCTATGCCAGAAGAATTCATTTTGAAAGTAATTCATAACAATATTGCATGGAGGTTTTTGACGATTCTTTCTGTTTTGGAAACTTTGTTACTTGCGCTATTTACATATACTTTGTAGAAGTAAGTTTTGGTTAGGAACTCTTAAGATTCTGAGTTGAGAAGGAAGAAGTCACATCACTTGATAAAGCACATGAGTTTTCCTTAATTCTTTCAAAATCTAGTCCTTCATTAAGCTGAATTAAAGAGACGTGAAATTTCGGCTCATTTAATGGCTTAATTTTCATCCTAAAGTTAAATCAACGAGCCTTTTCTATTTCAAACATTTAAAAACACCTTCTCACCACGACTAATAACTGCAAGTTTAAATGTGCAAACAGCACTGTTAATTGAATTATTTATGGAAACAGTGTTTGATTGCACCACGCAACTATCAGCGGGCCGTACCCCTCTAACCCGAAACCGAAACCAACCTAAACGGTCCTAGACCACGCAAAACGCAATCATCACTAGAATCTTCATAATTGGCCTGGCTTTTACCCGGAAAGCAGCAGCAACAAGTCGATAAGTACCACACAAAAATGTACACCCTGTACGCCCGGGTCATCGACGGTGGCAGGTTGCTTTTGGCCAGAGTCCAAGAATTGCGCTCGCATGTTTCATGGTCAGAGTCGGGCGAGCTAATACCCTTGGCTTCCAATGCTGCGGGAGAGGTCGCAAAGAATGTCCGTACCGTCTCCGGCAGCATTCTTTATCGCTTGGCTTGGTGTTGGCTCTGGTTCTGGTTCTAGGGCGGTCTCAACTAGCGAAACCGTGCTCTGTGAAACATGAAGCGTCGCGTGCCAATAGAAAACAGGGCTGTGAATGGACGTTATTTGTTAAAGGCTGCGGAAAGAAGGAGGAGAACTAACGACATTAATGCTTTTCACATTCCGGTTGACCCGTGAACTAGTTCAAGGTTTGAAGAAGCGTTCGGTAGACAAAATAAATATAAAAAACAGCCCTAATTGTTTGGATATGATTGTTAAAATATTGTACGATTAATAAATACGTCGTTGTGTAAATAGGGTGGTCGCACCATGAAAGTCATCCGAAACGCCACGTATTGTGGGGTCTTAAAGCAGCATCGACAACGACATAGATGTTGAATGATACCGTGCTGAACGATTTGGTGCCTGAGAACAGTAGCAATCATAACCTGAATATGAACCTGACCTGGATACTCTTTGAAATAAACCATGTTGAATATCAACTACCATGAACAAAAAATGAATTGTTGAATGAATTGTAGATTTGACGATACTCGTTGCACGGATTGGAATTGGACTTCGTCCTTTCTTGTAACTGTAAGAACTTACTTATTTATCAGGCGCTACAACCGCTTTGCGGTCTTGGACTGCTGCAACAATCCTCGATACCGCTCACGGTTTAGCGCCATCGTCTGCCAATCCGTTACCCCGGCCGTTCTGGCGGACGCATCAACGCCATCATCTGTCCGTGTGGACGGCCCAAAAGGACTTTACGGGCTGGGTCGTCCGGTGTCATTCTCATGACGTGACCAGCCCACCGGAGCCTGACGAGTCTAATTCGCTGCACGATGGTTAGATCGTCGTACAGCTCGTAGAACTCGTCGTTGTAGCGGCTCCTTCATTGTGCTTCCACTCATACGGAGTCAAAAATCCTTCTGAGCATCTTCCCCTCGAACGCGGCTAAAAGTGCTTCGTCAGTTTTGGATAGAGTCCATGTCTCAGAGGCGTATGTGAGTGCTGGACTACAATGTTCTGTATAGTCCCAGCTTCGTCCGTCGTGACAGGTGTTTAGAGTGGAGAAGTAAGAGCACTGCCCAGCAGTGATAGCTCAAGCTCGACCAGGCTGACTTCCTTGCTACGGTTAAATTCAAGCTAAAGCCAAAAATGGCAGACCAATACCTTTCGAGGTTGTACTGTCAGAAAAGGAAGGAAGGAAGTCACATATTTCTGAACTAATGGCAAACGTTTAATTCGTAAAAATTTATAAGAGTTCGTGCATTTGTGTAAAAGGATAATTAGGAAATAAGCTTCAGCATATATTGAAAACGAGACCACGCATCGATAAACTGACACGAGCAGGCATGCAAGCATTTAGCAATTGTTTTAAGATTGTTGTCTCTTCAAGATGTAAAACGATAAGCTTCTACGAAAACGAAAAGACCCTATCAATTTTGAAACTTTCTCATTCCCTCTAACAACCAACTCCTCGAGATTGTTATTAGTGTAAAAGATCAGGATGTTTTTGACTTGCACTACATACCTTAACTCGGTATGCTCAGGTCATTTGGAGCATCTTTCTGATTTGGCTATTTATGAAGAGTCCACAATTAGTTTGTTGTTGTTGTTTGTTGGCATACCTAGAGAAAGGTGCAGTCGAGCACAAGATCAGTCTGAGTAAAGTTCATGCAAAATTTGGTCCAATGCAGTACCGATAAGACTAGTCAGTAATAAACCGCGCGAAATATTGAATCATGCGAATCATACGAACTCAATAATACTAAGTCGAAGCTAAGCGAAAAGTATTTTAGAAAAATAATATTTTTCATTTTTGAGTGTCCAAGCAGTCTTTCAACAGCTCAAGAACACTGTGATATAATTCACTTAAGCAAGTGGTTGGAAGAAATCTGCGGAAAAACCGGTGGAAGTAAACACATAAGTCCTCAAGTTTGGTTTACTGATGTTAATCCCAGTTAGTCCCTGCAGATTTCATTAATGAATTCAAGTGTTAAATTATTAGCTGTGTATGCATTGTCCTGGTTGTTTTTTGTCCTAAGCGAGGTGCTTTTTGTAGTGAATATGACATTCTTAATATTTCCTGATAATTGAGCCTGTAAACTCCCAACAGACACTTTCCCACACAAACCTCCTGTCGAGCAACACTAGAGGTGCATGGAACATTTCTAGTTACATAGTAACATTTACCACACAAAAATCGAAAATTAGCTGCTCAGAAGGTTTGTGGTTCCGTACGCTTCGGAGGGAACAATGGAAAAGGCGCTACAATGACGAGCTGTACGAGCTGTATTGTGCCTATTGTGGTGCGAATTAGACTCGCCAGTCTCCAGTGGGCTGTACATGTTAGGAGAATGTTTAGTTCGTCCTGAACCTGAGTTGGAGTGACGGAATTGTGACGTTCGCTTTTTCTATTATTCATATTTCCAGTGTACCTATGAATGATTTCCACAGAATTTCCGTAGGATTTCTCAATCTTACCAACATTTTTGTAAAAATAAAGGACAGTAACAAACACCTGACATGATGTGCTTTTCACCGATTCTTACAGCACCAACAAGCAGAGCAAGTACCCTGCAGACAATAAAACAAAACTGCCCTGACAACATTCTGCTCGGTGAAACATTGTCCCTCGGCATTAGACAGGGACACAGAGCAACACAAGTGACTGGTTGGAAGGAAGGGTCTCACCGGAGAGAGAGGGAGAAAAAGAAAAAAAGACCCGCCAGTAAGTAAACAAGTGACGTGCAACAAATTGTGCTGGAAAATAAAAGTAACGCACCAAGTGGCGCCTTCCCCCATCCATCCACAACCAAAGTGTCAAACACCTTGTTAGGGCAGAAAATTAAGAGAAATTAATTTAACTAAATGAAAAGCTCAACTGTCACCTCCAGTTGACGCAGGTACCGGGTGATACGCGTGCGGGAACCGGCACAATAAATCCCGGCGGGCAATCAATTAAGCATGTTTTCTTGTGTGTAATGATGCCGTTGCGGCATTCGGTCGCGCCTCGGGGGAAAATTCTGTACCGCTTCTTTATTGTTGTAGCTCGCTGGGATCGCTGGGGATGAAAAGGATAAGTTGAGTTCCGTGAGTTTGGAAGGCACGGGTGGTCTTTGATGGTTGGATAAAGGTTAAGAAAAATATGAGTCACTTTACTGCGCAATCATTACTATCAACGGAAGCATCGTGCACTTCAACTACCAAGGTGAGGATTTATTCAAACGACAAAATGCCATTTTGAAAAAAAAGCTGACGTTGTGCTCGAGAAAACAGTGAAATTAGAATAGAATGCATCCGCCTTGTTCATAAATGGATATTAATATATATTTGTGGTAAGGATCATTCAGACTCCATCCATTATTCAGCTCAAATTTACAGTGCCGGGCACATTTATCCCTTCAGCTGCTAATGATGGATGCTTCAGCTGGAGCCAATAAGAGTTGACCGGTACAGACTGCCAGGCACATTTGCGTCTCAACCCAGGCGGACCTGCATCCTTCCCGGCCGCTAAGCAAAGCGTTCCCACTGCCACTCGCTTTCGTAACAGAAGTCACTCAAGATGGGAAATTGTTTTCTTACATCGGTGTGCAACCCGGCGCAAGTCGGTGTGAGGAAAATATTAAGGCATCGGGAAAGCAGTGCGCCTGCATGCAAGTATGTATTATGCATACGAACCCGGCGGCGTACGGCTGGTGTCCCTGCTGCTGCGCCGGAGCATGTACGCGCTCCGCATGCATGCATGCAGGGATGCAGTATGCTGTCACTCGCCTTGCTGCTGATGCTTATGCCACTGACAGGAATTGTTTTGCAACTGTCTGCATTGTGATAAGAAAATGAGAAATGGGCAGGCAGGATTATTATTCTCGAGATGGCGAAGGAAAAACGATATATAATATTACGGTAAGACAGGCGGCTGATGGTAGCCACGGCACACTGACTTATGTCTCGCCCGATCGCCATTTAGTGCTTAGTTTGTGAGAAGTAATAGTCTGACTGGTGGCAGGCGGGAGGATTATTATTTAAAGTAAACCCAATACACGTGATCATTCTGCTCGAGCATTTCATTCCTTCTTAAACACAAAGCCATTCACATCAAACTCATCTACAGCTCCAAATATAACACCAACCAACCACTATTGCCACGTCAATGTCAAACTCACACCGCTCGCCACGGCAATAGAGTAATAAATTAACCCAACAACGCTTTGCAGCGCTTTACCAGGGGAAATGTAATATTAACGCAAATTAATCGCCCATCAACAGTCCATCAAAACCAAATTCAATCTCGGCCCCTTTTTTCTGAGACGGACTCCGAATTTCAACTGCCTAACCTAATCAAAATCTAATTTTGAGATACGTTTGAAGTTTTGCCACCATCGCCAACAAACGTCTGCGTCTGCTGAAGTGAACCGAAAAGGGAACCTCTTTCCGGACCCTTGGACCCTTGGCGAAGAGGGTTTTTGCGCGGTGTGTCTGGTTCTGGTTCCTCAGCTCGCAATTTCTTCTCCACCTTGTTTGCTCGCTGCTTCAGATTCGCCAGAGACAGATGTCAGTGAGTCTGACGAGGCGTCTGATTGGTAGCAGCTGTTGCTTCTGTTATCATTCAAAGCTGTCATGTATGGAGAAGGATAAGACATCGTGCCGTGGTGTGGTCCCGTCTATAGCTGGATGGACCGCCGTGGACCTTCAGGACCAACCGTTGGCCGAACCGTAATCGAATCAAGCCGTGCACAGAACAAATCTAGCCCGGAAGTGATAATTCTCGTCAATGATGGGCCTAGCATTCGACAGGGTAGCGGTAGCTTTCCGATTACATGCGGCCAGACCGACCGACAGACAGACAAGCCGACAGGCTGGTGGTTGGTGTGTTACACACAGCATTATACCATTGGCTGCTGGGGTGGTAGATGGGCTGTCGATGGTAGCCACGAAAAAGCTCATTTACATGTAAGTAGGTGGACAACCGAAAACGAATGCTTAGCCCCGATATTACAACTACTTTCTACAAAAGCTGTATCGAAAGTATGCTGGAGGGATTAACTTTAAAACATAAATAACTAAAACACCATTTTCTTCTCGAAAGTCCAAAAAAATCCTTTGCTCAAGTTATTTCACTAACCTACACCACTTCGTGCCACATCATCTCGATACTAACGACTCAGGCTGGAGGTTAAATAAACGACGCCATGGCACTGATAACAATGGCTCTAACCCGGCTCCCTTGCATCCATCCAGTGAAGGATGGTTGGTGTTAGGACTGGACTTCCTGATTCAATTTTCTTGTTTGCATTGGTTTGCATTTGCCTCACAAAACCATGCTCGTATGTATCCATTTTGGGTGCGAATGGGTGAGTGTGTTTCGTCGTGGTCGTGGTTTTTTCCGGCATTTTCTTTTTCGTTTTTTTTTGCCCGAACTCAAGCTTTCGATTTGATCATTCTCTCCCGAGAATCATCATCTGTTTGCTTATTCGCGCTGCTAGTTCGACCGGGCTGCTCTGGTCACGATCGTCACCAGTTCCATCCATTGGCTTCGAAATTCAAACAGACCAGTTTCATCGAATATATTGACACAAGAAATTGAATTTTTTTAAACGTTTCCTAGTCCTCGAGGGGGATCCTTTTCAGCTATCGTCGTGTGACCCATATTTTACAGCCATGTGCATGTCTGCAAAGACTGTCTGACTGGGGTGTAAGATATTGTTCTCTGGAGTCTTTAAATCAGGAATGTATTCTCTAACAGAAAAAAAACAGAAATCATATAAGAGAGTTTGTGAGTTTATTAACATAAATGCACTCACTGAATGAATCCCACTCATCTTCTAATCACCAACACGATCAATGATTCAATCACACCCAAAATTGCTTGTTTACTTTCTGCCGCCTGCAATCCGCAAGTGTTGGGAAGCAAATAACAAAACGGCAACAGAACACCATCAAGGGCACTTGGGTACGGGTTGATGATATTCTTTCCGTTACCGTCAAAACCCGACAAACAACATTTCAATAGAGCGGAAGGTGTTTTTGAATCACCTTCGGCACACATATTGACGAGACAATCTCAGCCCGCATCGATGAAAGGATCCGACGGCCACGGTAAGTACAAACGGATGGCCGGGCGTGCCGGAAGTGAAAAGCTTTAAAAAGGGATGTTTATTTTGTTCCCAAATCACCCCCGGTAAGCACACCTTTCACACATACGCACACACACATGGGCACACACGCACTGCTGCACGCAATTGCGAAAGCGAGACAATCTCAGACCGGTAGACCACCTTCAGGAAGCGGGAAGCCTGTATCTTTTTCGAACGACCGTGATATTCGTGCCAAACATTTTGCGTAACACGCGTTGCTCTGTCCTTGCCTAACTTTATTTTAACCATCTCAACCAACCTCGATTTGGTGCACCGTGTGCAAAGGAAAGCGGTTCAGGATGGGTTGCTTTAAACAAGCTTTCTTTGACAGTATCAAGATACCTGCTAACAGGGCTTACCGGGAGTGTTATTTACGGCCAGGGATGATAAGCTAATAGAAAAACCGACAAACATATGCCAGACGTCCTTCAAATTTATCTTAAAGTATTTATTTTTCTTGTATGTATACTACACAAAATAAAGGTAGCAAATTTATTTAAAAAATCGTTTAAAAAGAACAAGCATTTTTTAAACCGTTTTTACGGGTGAAAACGAACTCACAGAAAGCCAGAAATGACAGGCTAATAACTTTAAAAACACCTTGCTCAGTATTAAATAGTGATAAGGAAGTATACACTGAAAACACCTATTCATCGATATCAAGGTATATGGATATAGGGGGCAGGAGTTGTTCAGAGCAAATTGACATTTCTCAACCTGACATAACAGTTCCTTGGATATCGCGGGGAAGGGTATAGAGAAGAGTGATGGAAGCGTCGGAGAAGGTGCCGGAGGAGATATTGCTAGCGATTTTTTGACGAAAATGCAACCAAATATCTTATATCCTATGTGGGACAACATTTGATATCCGAAGATGACCCATAAACTAGCAACATTGCTCAAGGGACTGACAACAAACTGACATATCTCGACTAAAATGGTGGTCTGTCAAATCGACAAAAAATCACCTTCTAAAAAGCCTGTCGTAGTGTGATCAGAAAGCTTGGTGTCATTCACTGTTGAATGATATTGTATCATCCTTGCTATTTATCTGAAAAACACCTCATGAAAAACATTTCATAAACACGTGCGAAGGAACGGTCAATCACACCACAATCTTATGCAATAACTGTTTAAACTCAAGCACCCTATACCCCACCAAGAACCGCATATTCAGCAGATTTTACCAAACACCCGTTGCAATAAGAACATTAAAAACCGACTAGCGCACTCGGCTAGCGAGCTACGCAATGCAATACGAAACCAAACCAGCCAATGCATCAAACATTGCACGGTGCAGACAGCGGTCAGCATCTAAGCGTAAAACTTTATCCACTCCGAACCATCGCAAACAAATAGAACAAAATAGACATAATCATAACGACACATTTTTATGCAAGCGCAGCAATCGATCGCATCGCGATCAATCGCCCCGAACAAGCAAATCAATGAATGATAATTTCATATCAGCAGGTTAACGAATAGACAAACGGAAACGACTCAAACCAAAACTACCCCTAAGTAAAATTCCATAAAAACTTTATTCTTTTGTTTACAACGAAGCGCTATGCTCTTGCCGTCAACCAAGAAGTTACTCAATAACGTAAAGAGTTTTAACCTAACTTAAGGCGAATGAACTAACCATACACTAAGAAATTTTTGGTATAAATAAAGCTGTCCTCCCCAGCCAACGAGAGAGTTGGTTCTGGGCTGAGACTTGACGCAACTCAAATCTGACGTCCAATTCCTTTCAAGAGCTTTGAGAGTCCCCCTACCCAAGGTAAGGCCTCGATGTCTCCAACAATCCAGTAAGGAAGATTCTCATCTAGAATCTTCACGATTGCCTGGACAGTCGATAAATGGAAGAATTGGTACGGTAAGCAAGTTGTTGTTCGTCACTCTTATCGAAATCGAAATGAACCACATAAGTACGGCGCGGTTCTAATCGCATATTCGTCACAAGTGCGCAAAGCCCCGTCGCGTAAAAAGACCGATCGATTCCGCGTATTACAACATGGTAACGTGTTAAGATATTCGAAGGCGTTTAGAACACAGATCATCACTCTCCCCGTAAGCAGGGCTGATACTAAGAATCTTTGGAAAACGTAGCCTTTAAATTCTGGCTTCCATGAGTTGGTTTTACCCGTAAGTGTATAGACAATACCACTGAGTATGATTAAATTTTAGTTAATGACTTACTAAATTTATCCTGGTGGCCGAGGCGACTGCTGCGCCAGTTTTCACACGACAGGACCGAGGTTCAATCCCATCCAGACCGCCTCCTCGTACGTAGGGCTGACAACTTTGCAACGGGTAAAATCAAGTCACAAAAAGCCGGAACTGGCAGGCCGAGACCTCTCGAGGTTTTAGTGTTAAGGAAGAAGAAGAAAAAGAAACTTATCCTACTTTCAATGGCCGCACCCGTAAATTTAAGATACTTTTATCATATTTTTTTATAGGAATTCTATAAAACTAAAAAAAGCCATATTCAAACTAAATGTTTTGAGAGCTATTTCAATACTAAAGGATTCCGACAGAAACACAAACAAACACTCGATTCGGTCTCAAAATTTACAGCAAAGACGATAAAAATGAAGGATACTCTGATTTCAGATATGTGAACTATGGATCATTTACAATATAGGCCTCAAATTGCACTTATTTAAAAGTTTATCAATGTGATTAATAATTTAAAGCTTTTAAATTGGACCAAAACAGTTTGCGAGTATACGCATGGCAGCTCAGTATTGCACCTTATGAATAACAAAAAAGCGATGAAGATATGTGCGAACACATCCAAATTTGACGTTTATTTGCTGTAAAAAAGTTTCCTTTGCAACAGGAAATATTATCTCTCTATGAATTTTTATTTTAATTCAGAAGTGGTTTGTGGGTCATTTAGACAGTTTTCTTTTGTATGGAATGAACTAAATCGACCAAATTAAGCATCAAATCTACAACTTATTAATAGCATGTAAGACCGTATCTGACAAAATTTGGTTTTGGCGTTTAAAACATCAAATCCGAAGCATTTTTTTCCACTATGCCGACCATGCTTAATCGTTGTATCCAGACGAATATTTCATCTTCTCTTACAGCTTAAGCGCTGTCGAAGCACTAAAATATGTGAAGGCTATTAAGCGGGTCAGAGTACTTCGAGAAAGAAATTTGTAAAGGTCTTGAGCATGGTTGGAGGTCATTGCGTTATTCCAGGCAATGAACGGCCAGACCAATTGGACAAAAAGGGCGATTCGAAAGGATTATCCTACTTCACGAGCACATACGTGCCCCACAGTCTCTCTGCATTGGTCGGTGGCAGAGTATGTGGAACACGGATGAGCCTGGGAGGTTTTAATATTCGATAACGTCCCAAATATCCTTGAAGCCCTGGTTTCATGGCAATTCAGGAAAATGTGCCTTCATTTGAATGATTATCTAGGCTTCCAGCGAGACCATTTCTCCAGCGTATAGGACTGATCGACTCCAAAGAATGGTGGCTACGACCTTGGATTCCATGACATAGATCATCTTCTATGGTATTGTGTGGAGAACGAGACAGATCGACCCACCTTATAGAACGCAGGTCCAGACATCGACAGAACGCCTAACGTTCCTATGAATGTATGAATGAAGGACTGGATGAATGAATGAATGAATGTATGAATGAGTACTATGATAGAGAGGCTTGGTATGAGATAGACAAAATATCATGGAGGATCCAGAAAGTACTACATCGTTACAATGACTTGTTCCAATGGTCAACAATGGCAGACAAGGCAGAGTGATGGAAGATCGATCGCTCTCGAAATCCATCTGACATCCCTCACATGCTCCACACAACAACAGGACAATGATACAGATGCCGGAATTGCTATTAACACATCAGCCGAGCTCACCCGATTTGTAGCAGGAAAAGTCTTCAAACCAATGTGAATCGTAAGCTTGTTGTAGCTAACTTTTAAGCAATTTTGCCATGTCGTCCTTCGCGAATAAAAAAAAAACTCACATAATTATAGTTTCACAAAATAAAATTTACCTTTTTACAACTCTTTTACCGCCCGTGTGCCTCACCAAGCTTCACATCTAGTGGAAAGAGTCTGTCCTAAACCATTTCCTTATCTTCCTACTGCAGTGTTCTGCAAGAAATTAAAACATACTTGTCCCCGAGAGCTTGGATTAGCTTACAACACAAAAATCAGCACCCTCAAGACACGGACAAACACACAACGAGATTCTATCGTCGTGCGTAAAGATATGCTTATGTTGAGGTTTAAGGTTACCGCGAAAGGGGGGTCCTAAACTGTTGTAAGCAAGGAGAAGCTGGCAAGGGTGGCCTTTCACGAGCACGTGTTCTATCAAGGTGGCTTAAAACGAAAATACCGAAAATTCAAACACATTCACATGGCTTACTCGATTGCAGGTGGACGTGCCAGATGAGTGGTAGAAGCGTAGCTCGCACCCAGCAGCATTCTAATTAAAAGCAAAACATTTTGCATTTTGTTTAATCTCTGCTTATTCCTGTAACCACCAAAGAGAATGTACTAGCAGCTGAGATTCACTTCAGCAAGGGGTGGTAAATGCAGCGATGGAATAGTTGAATTTTCAAGCGTTCTCTGTGCTACAGCATTTAGAGGATTTCAGAACTTCACCAGAATTCATACAACATTTGCTCTTTTACAGCACGCGTTATTCTTTGCAACTAACTTTATTTTAAAAATTGTTATATCGAAAGTTTACTAAGCACGTGTTGGTCTTATCATCATTTTAGCTGACTTCAGCGCATAGTGGTGCCCTCGAAAGCTGGACCATTCCATTGCGGTAGCATATTCCGCCGTTTTTCCTCGCAGATATTTTCCGTTCAGATTGCTGTGGAAAATACATTTGAAACATTTTATAAATTCAGCTTCACAACTTCAGCCCGCCGGTTCGTACCTGGAATGACAGTTGCTGTACCACCATGCTCCAGCAAACGTAACAGCGCACTGGTTTTCCCACGTATCGTTATCCGCATCGAACGTGGAAAACTTCATCCCTTTCGTGCCACTGAAGGAATCTCCTGCCGTTCCCGAATATCCACCCATCTTCGTGACAACGTACTTCTGATCCTCGTGACCAATTTCGAACAGATCGTATTTTGCAATCGTACTGTTACCTTCGAAATCTTCCAGCAGCACTATCAGCTCATGCGGCCGGGACACTGTTAGCTGATAAATGCGATCCAACCCCAGCCAGAACTCGCCGTCCAGATTTCCAAACCCATGCTTGTACTCCTTCCAATTTCGATAGAAGTTTGTCGATCCATCAAACCGATGCTGTATCACAACCCATCCACCCGAATCGTACTCCTGATCGCACAGCACAGTGATCGGATCCTTGAAAGGCTTTCCGGTTGAATCTTGTACACACCGGATGCGGGAACTGCACTGCAGAATTTGTACTCACTACTATTTTCCATCAGTTGTGCCGTCTGAGTGAGGCGATCTTCAAGCAATTTTAATTTCGTCATGATCATTTCGAACGCAAACCCATCTTTAACCACACTTGATGTTTCGGAGCTTGGCTCACACTGTACGCCAACACTGAGCGTTAGCGCAAATAGGAGGCTAACCTTGAGCATGTTGATAACACTGGCAAAACTGGTGCAATGACGCTATGAGACGAAATGTTGACCCTCTTATATCGATAATATGCTCGACGAGAAAGTCAAAATTGCCGCTGAGGACAAAAATCATCATATCACAGGAAGCATACAAGTTGCAATCGGCTGGCTCGTTACGGACTGTAGGCAATGATGCATCTCTAAGGGGGAAGAAAAGTATCACAATCGTCTTAAGTCCAACCAATTACCCGGTGTAAAAATGAGTTTTAGAGATTAAATACATTTACACTTCTATTTTTTCCATTGAGTGCTATTTTATCTTTCCGTGGAACACCTTTATAAACCTGAGCCACTTGATGCTTTCTAACAACATTTTTATCAAATTTAGATCTTATCAGCTATTCACTTTACACTTAAGAGTTACTCTGAGAACTCACTCAATCATCTTTTTAATTTTTTTAAAGTACACGCGCAACATGTATTCAGAACGATGCTTTGCTGAAACATTCAGTTCTGAACCACGCGTGTTATTATCGGGTTACGGATCTTTTCACGGCTTCACCCAGACGCTTCGGGGAGTCACAGTGGTTGGAGTTTCCAGTTATCAGAATGAAGTAGACACGCTGCTTTTTTTGGATCCACGCTTCAATGCTGTTTAATGTACAATTGCTCAATGTAGAAGACATAGTAATAATCGTTACGATCAATAATTGATTCGTTATCTTATGTGTTCCAGTCGCATGCGATTAAGATCTTAGTACTCAAGATTCTGATGCTGAGATTTGCCCAGGTTCTCCTCAGTAGAGCGTGTAATGATCGTGTGTACTTGTTTGAAGTACTTATTAATGCTGATGCTGCTGTCGTCTCACTAGCTCATACAGTAAAAGATGATAAATGTTTTGGAGTTAACAAGAGTAGCAATTTTTAAACTTCAAACAGCTCATTAGTCATCAGGCACGGTTTAGACTGAATATGTGCATTCTTTCTGAATATGTTGCTTTATTATTCCCTTGCGGAGGAATATGTGATTTAGACTGTAGCGGCACTTGAACATTTACAACCCATGAGTAGTGGTCTTCAAGCCTATAACGGGGGCTTAACACAACAAATAGAAGTCTTTAAGTACTCTCTTTCTTTAAAAAAAAGGTAATTCTGCTAGCACAAAGTAGCTGTTCATATTATTAGTTTGTTCTTCGCACTCACAATCCCATCCACCACCGTCTGGCCAGCTTGTGATCATACTAAATCAGCATATTCCAAAATTGAGCTAACCCAGCAGCAGTACAGTGATTTGGGACGTAGGGGATTGCGAAATTCAGAGGACAGACGGATAATAAAGCCAAGCGTTTTCTTAACTTTATGGAGAGCATTCTCTATGCGATCACTAAAAGAAAACCCTAGATTCTTAGCAGACGTAACTCTACTTAATTTGGTTCCGCAAAAGGAAAAGTCCTACAGTATTTTGGAAGACAAGCGACCAAGCGATACAGCACAACACTTATCGGGGCAAAGCACAAGACCGTTGGACAACACCAGGAATGTCTCACGCTTTTCAGGGCCAATCGAAGGAAATTTACACTTTCGCTCTACCGATTAACGCTTCAGACTGACCGGTATCCAAATAAACTCTTCAGACTATGTCCTTTGATCCTGTGAGTTTGCTAGGCCTGATCGCTCCACACGATCAATGGACCCCCTTCGCCGTAGATCATCGCCGCCATGTAATAACTGTTGGAGGCCCCAACTGCACTGTGTAGCAACCATGCTTGGATACATGGTTTATGCTGCCCAACAGTGCCCTTAAGACCCCATGCACAGGGTATGTCGGCCTACTGCGCTGTTGAGTAGCCCTGCTTTAGTAGAATTTTCCACCTTGCCACAACACTAGTTACAACCACCAAAGTTAAATATTCATCCAAGAAGAGTTTTCCCTATTTAATTTCTTACAGCCCGATTCTCAGATTTGGGATACGGCTTACGCTTTAAATTGATAGGTGAAAGCTGTGCTTCAAGGAACAACTCGATCATATCGTGCCAAAGTACAACCAATAGCTAGGGTTAGTTACAAACATGACGCATAGCTAGGATTAAAGATCCACGATCCGCTCTGAGCCAAGTCGTTATACTGCATCCTGGTACGATCACTAACGATCAGTGTGGTGGGCTTCATCGACCCGAACCTTGGCTCCATTCAACGCAGAGCTACGTTCAGTCACGGAGCCTCAGGCCTTGCTTGACTCGCGTGACCCTTTGATCTGCATGTGTCGACTCCTCAACTCCGGGAGGTCAATTTCAGAAACAAACCAATCTGTTAAGTATTAAAAATGTCTGTAACACATTATAAATATCCGTCCGTCCATTTTAAATAAAAGAAACAAACAAACGAAGTGTTCTGCAAAACAATGCATTAAACGATTCACAGTTTATTATCACGCGAGAAGCTGCAAAATCTCATGATGCTTTAGGTCTTATCATCATTTTAGCCGACTTCAGCGAATAATAGTGTCCTCGGAACTTTTCCCACACCATACCAGTGGCATATTCCTTCGTTGGTCCGCGCAGGTATTTTCCGTTCAGATTGCTGTTGGATTTTGAGAAAAAGAGGCAATACAATCATATACTTTAGAGAGGTGTGTGACTATGACTGGAGTAAAACTGTAGTTACCTGCTATGACATGCACTGTACCACCATGCTCCAGCAAACGTAACAGCGCACTGGTTTTCCCACGTATCATTATCCTGATCGAACGTGGAAAACTTCATTCCCTTCACATTCCCAAGGCAATCTCCTGCCGGGCCCGAATATCCATCTATCCTCGTTAGGTTATACTTCTGATGCTCGTCTCCAATTTCGAACCGATCGTACCACGCAAACGTTTTGTTGCCTTCGAAATCTTCCAGCAGCACTATCAGCTCATGCGGCCGGGACACTGTCAGTTGATAAATACGATCCAACCCCAGCCAGAACTCGCCATCCAGATTTCCAAATCCATGCTTGTACTCCTTCCAATTTCGATAGAAGTTTGTCGATCCATCAAACCGATGCTGTATCACAACCCATCCACCCGAATCGTACTCCTGATCGCACAGCACAGTGATCGGTTCTTTGAAGGGCTTTTCCGGTTGAATCTTGTACACACCGGATGATGGTGCCTTTTGGCAGGAGCTGTACACCGTCTCCACCGTATGGTTGTAGACCGGCAGGGACGTCGTATTGCACTGGGGCTGCTGCAAGCTTTCGATCAGGGCGCTTAAATTGCTTAGCTTACTTTCAATTAGAAGCTCCCGTTCCATGAGACGATATTCCAGCGTGTTCAGCTTGTTCAGAACCAACCCGAACGCATATCCACATTCTTCGACCGTCAAGCGTACGGGTTTGGAGGCGTTCTGCGCGGCGAGCTGATCACACCACAACAGGACGACTACAAGCAAACACTTTTTAAGCATGATGTGACCACAATAATTCACGTACGTGCACTGTTCATGACGCTAAAGTGCATCTGTTTTATATAGATACATCCAACCGAGCCGAGCGCCTTATTTCTCAATGAATTTTTTTGCGAAGAGGTCACCCCACTGTGATAAGCAATCTTATCTGCGCGTGTATTTGCCATCGCTTGTTTTGTGTAGTAAAAATCCCCTTCTGTTTTACAGACCGCACATTTTACCGCACGATAATTAATTTGATCGTCTTGTAAGAACACGTAAGTGTTCTTAGTAAGCGTAAGTGGTTTTTAGCTCTTAAGCACTAATTAGCTGTGTTTGATTTCTATCTTTGGCGAATTACCTTTCGCTTATCATGTTGTCACATACAATAAAGCACGCCACACCTTTGTCAATCTAAGAATTAACAAAGGTTGATTTTTTTCTCTTTCTTGGGTATTATCATCATTTTCAACCATTTTCAATCCATGGCCCTTAGAACGATTGGACCAAGTCTTCTTGTTCTGCTTTGGCATTACGACGTCAAACGGTTTCAGGACTGCAATTTCTGACTTTCTGTGGCTTGGCATTATCCGTAGCTGGATAGTCAAGTCCAGCGTCCAGAGTCCAGGGAGGCGGTCTGGATGGGATTTGATCCCCAGATACCTGCCATGTAAAGACCGGCGCCGCTGTCGCCTCAGCCACCTTCTTTAGTGTACTCGTAAGAATCACCCGTCGTTCCTGAACCCCATCCTATTTCTGAAAGAGCATTGTTCTGATCTTCATTGCCTATCTCGAGCTGATCATATTTTACAGATGCCCTTATTGTTCTTCAATAGAACCACTGGAATTGATGGGAACCTGACACTTGCCAACTGATTTTCTATCCATCGAAAAGAACTTGTTGGATTATGTTGCACCACGGTAAGATCTAATGGAGTGAATTCTGCCGGTTAAACCAGTTCACTAGAAGTTGTGCAGTCGAGGAAAGTCATTTGACGCTTTGTAAACCAGTGTTAATCGTTAAACTGAGAATCTAAGATATCAATCTTGCTCCTCAAGTCCTCAAGTTTGATATCAAGCAACGAAGTATTTGACGTTGGATTATCTAATTCACAGTACACCTTTCAAATCAGATGTAGATCAGTATCACCGCTAGAAACAAAAGACACAAAACTCCCAACTTCAACATGATCGTACCTCAACCGATCGTAAATATTTTGTAGTCAAGATTTGATATTCAAATTTAGGCTTAATTTAGCTGTAGGTTGCTCAAAACTCGATCGCCGCTAATGATGGAGAGCGCTATCTACAGAGACCGAGAGTGGTAGTCAAGATATTTAAAGGCCTCGAGCGGAATGGCAGTTGAGCGGCCCTTCTAATTGTGATGTTTGAGGGAAACAACAGGATATCCCTGACCGACGAGGCCCCGAGCGGCCGCTCCTTCCGCTCCTATGCTGATGCGCCACTGCAGAGACCAGAATAATGTCGATCGCTTTCGCTCGACGAATGGCGTTACCGAGTAACGGCGTTACAGTGCAGGATCTCGCTGGGTTGGGCGAGTATGCATTCACTACAGCTCATATTTTCTTAACTTTCCAATTGTGCTTTACAAAATGCATTTACAACACTTAGTGATTTTTTTTCTTAAATCTTCTTCTAGCTATTCTTATCGTTTCATTACATCCATATTACGGGAGTTTTCAGTTGATAAGGCAATAGCATCCATTTTTATGGAAGGCTTCTCCGATGAAATGGCAAATACAGGTAGTTGATATGGAAACGGCTTCAGATGACAGGGAAATCAAATACTTTTTATTTTAATTTATTGTAATACGTCAGTATGACAATATGATGACTCAATAAATCGATGGCAATTTATCGATGATAATTTGGGGATAGCTTTGACCCTCCTGGGCGTATGCAAGGGCATGTGGTGGAATCAACATCATCTTCATGGTTTAAATTTGGGAATTGAAGCATCAACTGGCTTATCATGTGACAACATTTACGCTGGATTCACTCTTCTTTTACTCACCATGATCGCCCTTTTATGCTCGACATGTTTCAATTTTATTTATAAAACCTTTTTATGTTTCCATTAATTCAATAATTCAAATTTAATAATTGTTTTTTTTTTATTCAAATAGTTCTTCAAATGAAACATACAATAAAAATTAACTATCTAGCAATACGATCGGTCAGGTCCTTCTAACTTCTTCTAACTAATTGAGTACACACATCGTTATCAGTTAGATTTAGGTCTAATCATCATTTTGGAGCTTTTCAACGAATAATGATAGCCGCCAAACGATTTCCAAACCATACCCGTTGCATATTCTTCCGTATGTCCCCGCAAATATTTCCCATTGAGGTTGCTGAAAGAATGAAACATTAAACAATTGCTCTTTAACTCATCTACAGCTAACACCACGAGATGCACTTACCTCTGATGACAGCCTGCATACCACCATGCACCATGGTAAACTGAGGCACAGTTAGTGGTGTGTGAATCATTGTCCGAATCGAACGTAGAAAACTTCATGGCTTTTGCACCTCCCAATGAGTCGCCTGCCGTGCCCGAATAGCCGTCTAGCACGTTGAGCGCATACTTTTCGTGTTCGTTTCCTATTTGAAACTGGTCGTACTTTGCGTGTGTTTTGTTGCCCTCGAAATCCTCCAAAAGAACCACCAGCTCATGAGGTTCCGCATTAGTCAGCTGATGTATACGATCCAACCCCAGCCAAAACTCACCGTCCAGATTGCCAAACCCATCCTTGTACTCCTGCCATTCGCGGTAGAAATTCAGTGATCCATCGAACCGATGCTGTATCACAGTCCATCCGCCTGATTCGTACTCTTGATCACACAACACAGTTATGGCTTTCTTAAAAGGCTTTTCCGGTTGAATCGTGTACACTCCGGACACTAGAAAAGGTATCTTGTTGCAGGACTTGTAGCTGTGATCGATTCCTCCTAGACTTCCTCCATTGAGCGTGAGTATCGTTGAATTACCACAGCGCTGGGAAAGATACTGATCTTTCCACTGGTTTTTCGCTCTCAACAGCTTCTGTTCAGTGAGCACACTTGTAAGATCACTCTGGATTGCGGTGAGATTTTTCGCAATGTACTTTCCATTTAGTTTGAGCTGATTTGCCGTTTCTTCCGTTTGCTGTGCCGTCCAAGCAAGGCTCTCGACATTTTTAATAAGATTTTCTATTTTGGCGCTCAGTACTGTTATCTTTTCCTCTGTTTCCATATTATGTACGATGAATTGATGCTCCAGTAGTTGCAACTTCACCAAAATCATTTCGAACGCGAATCCACTTGATGACGTATTGAGCGGTGCGGTTGAATCACACTGGGGCGCTACCAGACTGCACAACAGTAGAAAGGTTAGCAGGCAAAGCTTCCGCGACATTATGATAGGCCAAGCTCAACCACGCAACTGACTGAACGGCTGCCAAGCTGAGCTGATTATGTTGAGATGTGCTGACGAATCTACTTAAATAAAGCATGAAATTGGATGTGAAGAAAATCTTTCAGCCCATTCCTGGAATTAAAATTTTGAGACTGTGTTCAAGACTGATACAGGAATTACACCCTGAATAGCACTCGGTCTGGTTAGAGATAACTGTTGATGATAAATCTTTTGTTTCATCCACGCCAACCTAAGGTCTTGTTTTTGTCCCACAGTTTTTGTGTAGTTTTCAAGAGTTTTTTTGTGTTTTTGATATTGTAATTTCACATTTATTTCATAAAAATCTGTTTTATGTTCAAAAACAATTTAAAACAAAAACAATTGAAATTGAAACTGTTTGTCCCCAAAAAAAATCAAATTCTTTACATTTAACATTTTTCAATTCAACAACCGGCTGAATAACGGGTTTTATTGCAATTTGAAGTCATAGTTTGCAAGCAAAAGTATAGATGGCGCTGTCATCGGTAAGGTGAATTACAGAAAATCGTCGCCTTCGCCTTTTTGTAACACAACTATGTTTATTTCAGATATTTCAGCAAGATTTTGCTTTTAAGATGTATTTTTTTGTGCATAAATAACTGGGAATAAATAAATTTGTATAGTCAATACGATGTGATAATAAAATGAATTAAATTTGCTTTTCCAGTTTTCTATATTACTTTCATCAACACTTGAACTTACATCATAAACGCTTTTAATGACACATCGCCCCAAATGCACGCGGCTTCCTGTCATCGGCTTGCTGTCACCCTGGACCATTTCTTTTTCAGCGCATTGTCCACGAGGTAAGTCGCTCGAATCTGCTTTGCGAATGTAAATTATCATTTTTGTTTCTTTACCTCGTCATGTATCCCTCTCCTTGCTTGTTATTTTGATAAATCATCTGTAGAATTGTGTTCTAATCGTTGTTTATTTCTCTCTTTTGTAGGTTAGTATCTACAATTTCATCACACAACTTCCGGCTATGCCCAGCTACCGTCCGCCACTCTCGGCGAGCTGCGGTAGGATAGACCGATGATGTGACTTCTGATCAAAACTTGTTTGATTTCGTTGCTAGGGTCTATCCTCAATCGTTGTAAACATGGGGGCATACAGATACGTCCAGGAGCTGTACCGCAAGAAGCAGAGCGATGTGATGCGCTACCTGCTGCGTATTCGCGTTTGGCAGTACCGCCAAATGACCAGATTCCACCGTGCACCTCGTCCGTCCCGTCCGGACAAGGCCCGCCGCCTGGGATACAAGGCCAAGCAGGGCTACTCCATCTTCCGCATTCGTGTCCGCCGTGGTGGTCGCAAACGCCCGGTCCCCAAGGGTTGCACGTACGGCAAACCGAAGAGCCATGGTGTGAACCAGCTCAAGCCGTACCGCTGCTTGCAGTCCGTTGCTGAGGTAAGTGCAAGAAACCCCGCATGCTATCCAATGCCTGTGGCCAATGGCCGTGGTGAACACCTAACGTGAGCACTGTTCTGATGATAATTACCGTTTTTTCACGCGATGATCACGAATCAAATGAACCTAGAATACTTCCTTGGATGTCTGACACATAACCTCACAAAATGGCCACGCATTGTTTTGATGGCACCTGCTGCATATGACCACCATGCATTAATGTTGCTCTGCTCTCTTTACCGCCCTCGACAGGAACGTGTTGGTCGTCGTCTGGGAGGTCTGCGTGTACTGAACTCGTACTGGGTGGCTCAGGATGCTGCCCACAAGTACTACGAGGTCATCATGGTCGACCCGTCTCACAACGCCATCCGTCGTGACGCAAACGTGAACTGGGTTTGTAACGCCGTGCACAAGCATCGTGAGCTTCGTGGTCTCACCTCCGCTGGAAAGAGCTCGCGCGGTCTGGGCAAGGGCTACCGCTACTCCCAGACCATCGGAGGATCGCGTCGTGCCTGCTGGCGTCGCCGCAACCGCCTGCACATGCGACGATACCGTTAAGGTGAATCACATTTGTTTGTGGCAAGTTCGGTGGATAATTGGAAGGCAATTTGTATTTTCAATCCACGCAATAAAAACCCTCTGTTGGTAATAATCCAAATGATTCGGTTTGGAGTTGCGATGAAGCATTGTTTGTGGGGAAAGAAATCGTCCTATAACGGCTCGAGGCTGCCGGTAATTAAAACAGCCATGTCCAAACATGAAATATCTACAACATACGGTGTTTGATCTTAATCACCTGCCTTCTAACTTACTACTAATTAAAGTAAATGGTACATAAAGCTAGGATTGATTTGATTTCGTTCAAAGGAACTTGTACAAATCTTATTCACCTACTTAAATGTAACTTATTATTCACTGTTCATATTTTAAGTTCGTAAATTGAATGCATAGTTTTAGGTTAATTTTCATTTAAATTTTGCTATGGAATGTACCATTAAAAACCGCTAGTGTAAGTGCTTCATCAGAATTTAAGATTTTTTTCTGTGAAAGTCAAGAGTTAACATTTTGCACTCGACGTCCTTTTCATTGGCGCGAACCAGCAGCACCTTCAAAAGATTTTGACTTCGTATCAGTTGGTCCGTATCACAGGGGTTCACAGTGTAGGGGTGAGTAAGAGCACGACAAAATTAGTAGCTGATGGCAATACAATTGCATGGTAAAAGCACTGCTCTGGAGAGTGCCTTAAGAGACCACCTCTTGGTTTTTGCCAAGCGTATCCAAGGGTCACGCCATGGAACTTCATATCGGCTCGAATTGGTACTCGACCACTCACCTGGGGAAAGGATTTTTGAACATTTCATTTAGGATGTCCCTTTTGGCTACTAATACTACAGACGGTAACAGGTGCATCTGGTACATTCAGAAGTGCATACTCACTCGTAATTTGCCACATTAATTGTACTCAACGCTAAGAAGTTACACAATACATTTCTTAGTTGATGTTTTCAAGAGGTTTTTTTACGGGACTTCCAATATTTTTGGATGAAGATTGATCTCTTTAGATTATAAACAAAACCTGCGGAGCTCGATTCTATTAGTTTGAAACAAACTATTTGTTTTAACATCTGTTCTCCTTTTCCTAGTTCTTTTTTACCATGTTAAGCCCTAGGTCAAATTGGCATTGCTTTCCATTTAACGGCTCGTCCCGGCAAGTTTTAAATTAACCCTTTTTCTATATAACAATAATTGCTATCGTTGTGCTTTGTTACAAAACAATTTATCCAACCATTGCTTTCCCCAGATCTACGATTATCCTGGCCGCCGATGTTCGCATACTGCTGTCCAGTCCCAACAAGAATCCATATCAAAAAAGTATCGGAAGCGCACTGATGGAGCAGGATTTATTTTAATCGGACACATGATTAAATTTCATTTTCAATTAAAAAAGTTACACCTCTCATGAACTTAATACCAAAAAGTTTAATTTTTAGTGATCTTCCTGCTGTCTTTGGTCTCTAAATTTTTTTATCATTTTTTTTTGTTTCAAACGACTTGCAACTTTGAATTATTCTAACAATTGTTTGAACTTTTGAAAGGAAGCACTTTTATGCAAAAAGATACCATTCGGTTAATTTTGTTGCAACAAAAGAAACACAGAGTTGAATCCTTTTCTACAGGCTTTATTGTTTTGTGCAAGAAAATAGTAACAATTTATGTGTGAAATTTAACGGAATTATATTTTGAGATACTGCACCATCATGTTAATGCAGCTCCATAAAATCCCTCCAAATCACAGAGCCACGAAATAGGCGATTTTTATTGGATGTTGTTGATAAGTCCCAATCAGACTGCCTCCTCATAAGCGGGACTGACTATCCAGCTAAAGGTAAATGCAAGTCAAGGAGGCCGAGACCTTTCAGGATCGCCAAAGAACGTGAAGAATAAGTTATAAAAGTACTTACTTACTTATCCGGCACTACATCCGCTTTGCAGTCTTGGCCTGCTACAACAATCCTCGGTAACGCTCACGGTTTAGCGCCGTCGTCTGCAGCTCCGTTATCTCGGCCGTTCTGGCGGACGCATCAACGCCATCACAATCCTCCCATCTCAGTTTAGGCCTACCACGCCTCCTCTGTCCGTGTGGACGGCCTAAAAGGACTTTACGGACTGGGTCGTACGGTATCATTCTCATGACGTGACTAGCCCACCGTGAGACCCTGGCGAGTCTAATTCGGTGCATGAGCGTGAGATCAACTTACAGCTCGTAGAGCTCGTCATGATAGCGCTCGCTAACACCAGATTGAAAAAAGAAAACCGGCAAGCCCTTGGTGGTAGGGCAGGGCCCCGAGAGTTTTCCATCCACCTTCACATGGCATGTGATGTTGGCCATAGTCATTCTTACAAGCCTGGTAAGCTTGGCCGGGATTCCATATGCTGTCATGTACGGCTTTAAGATCTATGAAGAGAGGGTAGGAGTGGAGCTGCTGCACTGCCATCTTCTCCAAGATTTGGTCAGTGGTTGATTTTACGTTACGTCCAATTATCGATCCTCGATCTTGTAGGATTGGGGAGAAAATCTTGTAGGCGGTAATACCCCTGTAATAACTGCACTCTAGCCTCTAGCCCTGCTTATATACGGGATAGATGATACCAGGATTTCAATCAAACGGCATCGATTCGCTATCACCTCAGTCGAATTTCATAATTTGTCGAATTTCCTGCTCGAGTGCGGCAACTCTGTTTTTGATCAGTTCGGCTACTATTCCGTTGGTGCCTGGTGCCTATACATTGTTGTTCTTGAGCCGACGGATAGCCTTCCGTGTCTTATCAATGGCAGCAAGATGGCAGTAGCATGATATCATCTGCTAGTGGAGACTCTAGCTGTTCGTTGAGCTGATTCGTTAGCAATTCATTAAAATATTGAGCCAATCGCGCGAGGACCCCTGGCTGGTAACTGATTAGATAGAGATATAGAATATATAGAAGAGGATCTTTAAAAAATGTTAATAAATACCTATAACAATTGGAGGACTGCCAAAGGGCAAGGATTTAATTTAAACCATATGAGAAAGCATGATTGTGAAAAAACTCCGAGGCATCCTCTAACTAGCATAAGGCATCAATACTTCAATTGTTAATTAGCTCATATCTGTTTGTTATTTATAAATTTTCTACCAACTTCTTAAAAATTATCAAAATGCCTAATATAATATTTAAAACTAAACTTTAATAATGCGACCACTTGCCTCTTACGGATGAACACGCACCCAAGAGTAACTCACTCATTCCCCAGGCTCTGAAACAGTTCATTCGTAGCGATCACTAGCGAAATGAACGCAAGTGCAATGTTGGGTGCCAGTGTTGGGAAATGTGAAGTCATCTCGGCACATGCTCAGACGATGCTGCATTTCGGCCGTAAGGGGAACAATGTTGGGCATCATCCTTACGAACGTTGTACGAATCGGGCTGTCCCGGAACAGGTCTCGGGTGCTCCATCGTGATCCAAAATGATGCTAGTGGTTCTAGGCCAATGGTTCGTTCAGCTTAGTCGCACGTTGGCGTAAGTGCGATGTGGACAGGATAAAGCGGATTTAGACGGATACCAAGGAAAACTCTATCAAAATACGTCAATACTGTTCCGTCAAAACACCATGCCTTTAGTTACCCCTTTTTTGATGCTGTGTTCGCATCAAATATATCTGTTTGAAGGTGATATGATCGAATAATATCGAATTGTCCTAACTCCAGTTTTTTAGAGGATAATAATGATGTTGCTGGGAAAAATTGATATAATAATCATTTGCTTTCGTGCAGGTGTAAAGCTGCATCGAAAAATAATTGGTAACGGGTTTGTTGGCTTTCATTAAACATGGCCCAAAGATAAAACTAGACTAATCGAGTGGATGGTGAGTTTTACCATAACTTTTCTCACAATCCTTCCCCATCCCAGACGATTGGAGTTGCGATGCAATGGGACACACTGGCCCCGGTCACTGGGTGCAGCACAATAACAGGTGCAAAGTGAAACGAGCATTTTCAGGGTTCGTTTACTTCTAATGAAAGCTTGCCCGCCCGGATTCCACGGCATTGCAGCGAACCATCTGACCGACCGACCGACCGACCCGGGCCGAGGTGTACCAGGTGGAAAGGGCTCGCGTAACAGGAAGCATCGTTTTCCATCGTTTTCCAGCATCATCGCGGTGAAGCAATCGTACGGTGAATTCTTTATTCTGCTCCCTCATCCTGTGCTCTCACCCTCGGCTAACTCGGTAACGGGTTCGTTCATTTGCCTCTTTTTTATCTTATTCTTCTTCTTCTGCTTCGCCCTACCCTACTGGGGTGGCCGTGAAAGCTGCAGCGGTGCATCATTTCTATACAGTTTTCTTTTTGCAAAGGGAAAGGGAAGATGGGCTTTCGGGCAATAGCGTGGGCACCGGAAGACCGGAAGACTCGGACAAAAGGGCCGCGTGTTGTCTGCTGCTCGTGTAAATGAAAATAATTTAATTGAAGCAAAATCGCTGCACTTTAATTAAATGCAAACAAGGCAGTGATTGTGAGTGTGCGGATAGTGGCGGTAGTATCGATTCGGTGCATGCTTTTGATGATCGACCGGCGTGGGAATATGCTCGGGCTCAGTGTTTAAAGAGGGCCGAGGATTCTGCTAAGCTATTTTGAATTATGATTTTGATTACGAGTTAGGATTTGTAATTATTATTATCATTAGGCTTAACAATAGCTGGTGTGTAAAACAAGATGTCCGAAAAGAGTTGCAAGAGTGGCACATTCGAAGATGCTCAGAACGCAAACAGCAATTGGACAGCATTTTTTGTCACAAAAACTCATGATTTGTCCCAAACTTTCTTTTACATCTTAGAAATGTGGATGAGCAAAAACGAAACGGACCAGTTAATTAAGCGAGTACGCTGGTGTCCCTTTTCCCGCAGCATAATACAGAAGGAAAAGCAGGGGGGAACCTTTGTAAGGAAATTGTTTATTATTTCTATTTGGCCAAAAACCCGTGTTTGCTGGCACAACAAAAGTGACATAATTAACCTTTTTGCTTTGGTAGATGGAAGCGCTTCCGGATGTGCCAGGCCGAGCAAGAGTGATTTGCTTCTGAGAAGATCCCGGATTCTTGGGACGCGCTTCTTAAAGCTCACCGACAAACCAACTTTCTTCCTGGTCAATGTTTCAGTCCAGAGCTCCGCTAGCTTTTTTCGCTGTAGGAAGTGCCTGGTCCGTAGCTGGTCCTGGATAATCTTGGAAAGGGGGAGAGATGCAACACCCCAATCGCGTGCATTAATTAATTGCTAGCTGCAAGCCTTATGTGCTGATGCATCGACAACATCTCTTTGATCGTGTGGCGGGAGCTGTGTTTGCTGAAGCGTGTCCGCACATTTCAGCGGGAAAATTCTAATCTTAATGCACAATTTCATTGTTGGTTGGGCCAACGGTCAGTGAAATATGTAAATTCTTCAAGGTACAAGCCGTGGGTTGCATTCATTGTGCTCTTATCGCTGTTAATCAATGGGCATTTCAATTCATGCGTAAAATATTTCACTTTGGTAGTAGCTTGCGTATCCTCAAGGAACAGAAGAAAAAAACATTAGGAGCCCCCATTCTGAAAGATCTAATCTAATTAATCAGCTACGGAAGGGGTTTACGGGGCGACAATTCTGCTAGTGACAGCTGAAGCACCTGTTGGCAAATAGCACATTGATTAAACATTCATTAAATGGCCAATGGTCTTTGAATGCTTGCGGCAGATGGTTAGTTAAAGGCGTTAAAGGCAAGTCGATTCGTATTATTACGTCCGAACACAGAGTTACCACGTGGAATATTTATATATCGGAAACTTAAAATCTGGTGTTTAGTGTTTAAAGCGAAGAATTGTTTTTGGACATAACATTCTTTAAAGTAGCAGCAATACGAAGCATCCTTGCAGCAAAGGGATTCCTGTAGGACGAGAGGATAGTTTCCGAAAGCACTTTTGAAATTCTTTCAGCAGCATTGGAATGAACCAACATGTCCAGATAAGCCAGCAGCGGGCAAGACGTCCCATGGTGAATGTGTGTCCCATTTTCATAGCCAGTATTTTCTCACCTGATAGCGTAAGGATTTATACATTTCATCGTAAATGATTAATACACACACAGCTGGTAGTTTGATGGAACCGGATTCAAGCATAAGTCTTTAAGAGTTCAACAATACCCAACAAGCCTGGGTGATAAATCTGAGTGGACATGGTTCCCTAGTTGGAACTTTTGATTTACACATCTCATGCTAATCTGGGCGAGGGTGAGCTGAGTTAGATAGTAGTCCTCCCGGTAGCGAATAAATCCTTATTCCATTTATTTTTATCTTCCTGGAAAGCTTTTAATGACTTGCAAAACTGGAACAAACTGTTTGCTTAAGTTTGGAAAATCTGGCATATTTATGGCATAATTGTTGGAAATCTGACGTAAAATTTGGAAAACAATATGGTGCTACAAAACTAATTTTAAAAAGACACATCTCCATGGTCTCTCATCGAATTTAGGTTTTATATGATTTTTTCAATCTCGAGACAATCGTAATATTTAGAAATTTATCATCTGGCACTTCATTGGCGCCTCTTTATCCCTTCTGCAACTCTATTTCATTGGAACGGATTTAGACAGTTGAATTATTGTAATACTAGAAGCTCAGCGGCGCCAGTCTCCACACGGCAGAGCCGAGGGTCAACTCCCATCTGGACCGTTCCCCCGTAGTGAGGATTGATTATCCAACTACACAGTATCAATGGCAGGCATGACCTGAGAGGTCGTAAGTACAAAAAGAAGAAAAATAAGAAGAATTTCTTAAACATTTTACCATTCTGAAAATTAGACTGCTTTATTACATCAACTGTTAAATATAAAGTGGAATTATAAAGTGGAATTAAAAATTAAGCCCTATTAACTGCATTACAGGGAGCCAGGGACGTAATATGAAACGATTCAATAATATATTCACGTTAGTAAAGATAATTTTAATCTTCTAGTAATTTTTAGACAATTCTTAAAGCCATTGAATTAGCGTTTAGGGCGATCCCTGTCACGTGGCGACAGTGGCACCGGTCTTCACGGCAGGACCGGGGTTCAAATCCCATCTAGACTGGTATCCCCGTATGCACTACTACTACTGCTACGGGTAAAATTAAGTCACAGAAAGCCAGAAATGGCAGGTCGACCAAAAAAAAAAACAGTTAACAAGGCATTTCCTCCCTGTTATTTGCCTTATCCCGGACATACTCGGCTTTATCGTCACAATTTAAATAATATAATAATTTTAGCTACCTGTTCGATAGCTCTACTGGTTTCTTTCGGATCGTTGCTGTGACTCGCTTGGGGTTTACCTTAAGACTAAAATTACAAATGTATTCTCACCTAATTTAGTTACAATATTACACTAATACCAATGCCTATCCTAAACCTGAACTATACAAATATATCTACATTAAATTCATGTTAATCGGGTTACCTACTCATAGGCGCAACACTATCACTTTTACTTATTTTTTGTTCTTAAAAACAAGTGTTCGTATAGTTCTATCAAGGACTGTATGCTTGGTAATGTTCGTTTTCTGAATCTGTTCATATGTGGGCCAGATTGAGTAATGAATTTTCCGACTACAAACCAAGAACGCTCGTTGGTCATCCATTTTGGAGGAAAACCTCATAAGGGTGGGCAAGATTGCCTTTAGAATGTGTATAAAACAGAATTGAATTATGTACCTTGGAGAGTGACGGACCGATGATGAGTCGATTCTGAGTTTCTTTGTGTCGTTCTGATAAAAATATGGCCAACACATAACTACTTCATACCAAATTCAAAATTCAAACAGTTCTTTTTTCGTTTTCCTCCCTTTCTATTTTTAACTAGAAGACTGTTCAGCATTGTTATTAAAAAAAGTTAGGTTTTTAGTCATTTTCACCCCTATTTAGGGGTTTATTTTAATTATTACACGATTTTTGTTCATTTTTGAATGAAACCAAAATTGATATAGCAAGATATTGTATTGTCCATCACTGTATTCTATGTCCTTTTCTACCACTTGCTGTATGAAGATCAACTGACTTGGAAAATAAGAAGTCTCAATTTAACACTGCTCTTAAGGTGCACCTCCTAAGCAGCAATTTACCGAATCACTTAGATCCTAATGGCTAAAGACATCAGCGTTAAAAAAGGAAACGACATTATGATGAACCTCTATGGGTCTTTATCGTACGGAAAACAGGGTACATAAATGACCATTGCTGCACTTCCACTTCCACATGATAAAATTCCACTCCTTAATACGAATATGCATTGTATGAGGTCTAACAAATTACACAAACAAAAAGCCCTCCTTGACGTAAAATCGTATACCCGGTTAGTTTGCTCATTTGAAGTGTCCGCCTGTATGCTTTCGATTATCCCATCGTATAACACCAGCCCAACAATTCAGCCAGGTCTTTTGTATGCCTTTACGCACCCAACTCGTATATAATTCCGGCACCGGGGAGATTCAACGGGATGTGCAATCTTGCATTTTATCATGAATTAATTAGTTTCGAAGCAGGTCCCGCTGTGAGAGTATGCGTGGCAGATCAGCTGCCGCCTGTCCCGTGCCTGGGTGCGGATGCGTGTGTGGGTAGTCTCTTAACGGTCAGAACTTCCTCATTTGAATGGGTTCGGTTCGGCATTTCGCTATTTGTTAGGCCGCTGTTGTTGCTGGTGTAGCTGGGTAGCAATCCCACGCTGGAGCAACAATTTAGCCACCTACGACGATCGCAACGCATTTGGTTCGCCCACGGTCGCGAACGGCCATGCGTTTCCGGGCATTCGGAAATAAATAGGCATTTATATGCAAGCTCCAAAGATTGCAACCGGTCGTCGAAAATTAATGGAAGGGATTCCGGGTGTGCCGTAGCCCGTGGGTAGTTTTTCCCTCCTACTCGCTCCTTTCCGTCCTTGCAGCCAAATCGAACCACCGAGATCCAACCGTGCGAATGTTCACTACTGCGACCGGGCTCGTATTATGAAATGGCACACGAAGAAGTCATTTCCATCATCAGTTGATCTGCTTTTAATTATATCACTTCCAGCGACTCGCTGCTGCTGCTGCTGCTAAACAACGCAAGTTTGGAACGACGGCTATTGCGTCAGTGATTCCCGTTGTGCTGCACGGTTGAACGATTGCGGCAAAGGATTTCCCGGGATTAGGCCCGGAATGATTTGCTTCGACAATGTATCTTTCTAATCGTCAATCTGTGTATCAATTGTTTCGCACGTGTTCTCTAGCGCGCCGGAATTAACCGACACGGTCACAATCAGGCTCGGTCGAGATTGCTGGGGTTGAGAAATTTGAAACAAATTATGGCGCTCTCTCCTGAGAGCTTTCTGATTGACGTCTAAACCGAAAAATTGTGTAGAGTCGCTTGGTTCCATGATTTAAATGTTAAAATGTGCTAAATCGCCGGATCCCATCAGCTTGAAGTTAACAATTAACAAAGGTTTCACCCTCGCTTGGGCTAAGCTTCAGATTCAATTTAGCTGCTCCTCTCGTTGCCCGTTGGAAAGGATATTGAATTCAACGTAAATTAATCACTTCTCAACAGCCAATTACGGAAAAGTGGGCTGCCGGCATCTTCAAAGGTTTCGGTCGAGATTGAAGATGGCTGCTTTTCGAATTACAATTTCAACAACTGCGTCAATATTATTTCCAGAATAAGTTCTATTGAGTGCATTTCATTCAGGTAGGAGATTTCCTGTAAGTGTTTTAAAGTCTAGAACGTTCAAACTCGTCCCAGTTGAATAGCTTGTGAATTGTAGCAGGCTTCAATTAATGATAGTAAAACTGAAGAAACTAGGACTGTAAGGAACATTCATAGACCCTGTATTCGCATAATTCTCTGAGACATGCACTTTGTCCAAACTGACGAAACTCTCTTAGCCGCGTTCGAGAGGAAGATGCTCAGAAGGATTTTTGGCCTGGTGCGTGTGGAAGGCCAATGGAGGATCTTCTTCAATGACGAGCTCTACGAACTGTACGATGATATCACCATAGTACAGTGAATTAGACTCTCCAGGCCCCGGTGGGCTAATCATGTCATGAGAATTACACCGGACGACCCAGCCCGTAAATTCCATCCACATGGCCAGAGAAGGCGTGTTAGGCCCAAACTGAGATTGAGTGATGGCGTTGAACGACTGGGATAATCGATTAGCAGACGAAGGCGCTGGACCGTGAGCGATATCGAGGATTGGTGCAGCAGGACAAAGCCGCAAAGCGGATGTAGCGCCAGGATAAGTAGTGCTGAGATCAACTGAATTATTTAGGCCCAAATAGGAATTTGAAAAATATTTAATGGTTTAATCCAGGACCCAACAATGAACTTGGTCATAAGATTCTATTGGGAAACTGGGAGTTTGTTTTCTCAAGAATGAGCGAGACGTGATTTGTCTATATTGGAGGGATTGTAGTTCAAATAACAGACACCTAACACGGTAACTGAGATATGTAGCGTTACGAGATCAAGGCAAAAGATATAAAATTATACCTGTAAATTTTCTTCGCAATGAAGAAAAAAAAGTTCTGAACTGTTGCGTTAGTTAAATACTAACTAAAATACTAGAAAATTCTAAAGAGGGCCAAATTAAAGGTTTAAGAGCTTTAGGATCCTTGCTGAGTCAACCTGATGTCTAACAATACATACACCTGTTGGCTCTAGCCGAGAAAATTTCGTTTAAGCGTTTATTTATAGAGGCCTTGGATCCTTGGAACCTTATTAGACTCTTTATTGGAATGTCTGCCTTTAAGGAATAATTCGATAATTTTGATGAGATGTTTCAGAGCACCTTCTTTATGTAAATTCTTATTGGGAAACAGGCTGATGCCACCAACATCAATAGCTTAGTTATGGCTCTCCTAGGACACTAACTTACCTATGGCCACGGCTTATAGACTTCCACTGGTTTCGAATGCCCAGGTCTGCCAGTCGTATGTCAGTCGTATGTGCAAGCTAGGACTGTAGATGTCCATCATGACAACAAATTTGAGTGGAGACATTTTCTCAGCAAGTATCAAGATCTCTTCAGACTTTCTGTCGGTGCTAACCTGAGGCCAAGTATGTATAAAATGTTCAATGCCTTCAAGGGTGAGTTACGTAGATTTGTTAGAAGGGACCCTAGTGGTATCGCCTTCATTTTGGATTTCAGTTCGTTATTATTCTTCGATTCTTTGCTCGATCCTTTGGTAAGCTTCTTCTGCATAGGAGAGCCTCAAACCAATGATGACTATGTCGTCAGCGTTTGCCAGGATCTAGATTGATTTAAGGAACATGGTCCCCGTGGTTTCTATTTCCGAGTCTGTTATGGGCCTCCCAGTCGCTAGCTTCAAAAGAAGACAGGCTTATCTCCCTGGCGCAGGCCAACCAGGGAAGCAAAGATACAGATATTTCAAGCTGTACATCAGTTATGGATCATTAACGTGTATCTCTCGCAAAAGCATCGCGTTTCATTCGTTTGACAAAAGAAAAACCGTGATATCACTAGTTGAAAGCACTTTGACGAACGGTATCGGCTCAACACCGGCTCACAGAAAATATCAAAACCAGCACGCCAGTTCCCCATTCTCGCCACTGCTTGTGCCAACTATCGGCAAAGTTTGCAATATGTTTTCCATCAAAGCCATTACGAAGGCTAGGCTAGGCTAGAGGTTTACGAAAAGTACATCAAACGGCGCAAAGGCTCTCCGTATAGTGTGACGGAGTGCGACGAATGGTAATGGCCTCCGGGGACCGAACCGATTCAACGATTCCAAAGTAAAGCAAACCGTTGGCAGAAAAAATTTAAGCAGAAAGCCGTACGCTACTTCCAAAGCTTCCAGCGCGGTTACAAATATTTGAATATTATGATGCCGGAGCACAAATAAATCAAAACATTTACAGATTTATGGTACCCGAGCTGGCCACTGCGTGAAGTCGGTGAAAGAATCCGTATGCTACCGTCAGCGGTTTATCGCGACTGAATATACCACCGGAGTGGTATTGAAATCTGGCGGGAATTTCAAAGACGCAGAACGAACGAAACGCGTTCGAAGGGATTGTCAATTTTCGAAGATTATTTCCCCAGCCCAAGCATCCGGCCCCGTGCTGTCCGGCCCGGTATGCCGGCAAAGGATTTAAGGAAGCTCATTGTTAGCGGGCAAAGTGTTGGGAACCCATCTCAAGCGCCCGGAACGGATCCCGTCGCCCGACCGTCGCTGTACAGTACGTAGCTGGTTTTGTGGCCACCATCCAATTTGGGCGAAAGAAAATGATCCGTTTAATGCTACTTTTGTTACAACGTTTCGGTGGGTTTCTGCTGGCGGGTTCGCCCCGAGTTCGCCGAGTGATGTGACATAATACGTGCACGGAAATGACTTCGATCCCACGTAACCCCTTCGGCGGATGGGAGGTAGAATCCTGTTGGATCTATGTTACGCTTTTCAATTGTGTCAGCAAGCACTTTGATGTGGCGATGCTTCACCGGGATCCTTTTGCTTGGGCATTCCCATCATCTTCGTCATCGGCACAATCAAAACATAATTATCTTCGATAAGCTTCTAACTCTGCTGCACATGTGACGTTTCAGCAAATTCTATTCCAAACTGCGTTTCTCTTTGGTGGACTATTGAAAAATGTTATCCTTACCTTTTCATGATTTATCATTGATCCGTTTTCTACAAAATCACGTAGCAATGGTTACTTCCTTAAGTCCAAATGAACATAACAGTTGGTAACTCTTAATACAGGTTACCATTACCATTTCGTACAAACGACCCTCACAATTATCCTCGACAAGCGGCGAAACAGTTTTCCCTCCATTTGTTCTACAACCTTGGACAGTCACAATTCAGCTGACAAAGTGCCGTCCTCGAACCCGGATGGCTCACCGCAAATACCGATCACACCGAGACCCACCGATGCGTTTGTGCGTGATTGGAGCACAATTGGAGCACACGATCAGCCTAAACCCTGGGCCGGGCAATAAAAACCATTTCCAGTGACGGTCAACACGTCTTCATGTCTTCGTCATCGGAATGGCCTTTCCGCATGTGGAAACTTTTCTCTGCGAATGACAAAAATATCACAAACGAGGGTTTGAAAGAATGTCCCGAGGGGCACGGGGGAAGGAAACAAAACCACCGAAGGCGTATTTTCGCGACAATACACACCTTTGGGGTGAGTGGGTGAGGGACAAATGCTTCACATTTAATGTCACCTGTCAGGAGTGCTGAGCTAGCACAATCGCAGCGGGCCAGATTGTTATGCTCGCTCGGGGAGTACGGAACATTCCCGTAATCGATGCACGTGATTGGCATTTGCTGCAGATGAGGCTCGGGTTAAAGTGGCGGAGTGTTTGGTCCGGATGCTGTTAGGGCACGCACCGAACTTAATTCTTCTGGTTTAAGAATTATTTTACTAGATGTTTCATACCATCGATATAAAAATGTAATAGAATAGCACAGAAATGTGTTTTTAAATCATTACGTGTAAATATTTTTTTAGAATATTCATTTTGAATTATTTTTTTTTAGTTTTAATAATTAAAGATTAAGTATAAATTTGTGCTTTGGTAAAAATAGTTAATATACTTCAGCGTGAGTAACCTGAAGGAGGATGAACTATTTATCCACAGCTACGGATAAAGCAGAGTCACATAAGACAAAAGTGATAAATCGAGACCTTTCAAGGTTCTAGTACCAAAACAGGAGAAGAAGTATCTGACATCTGCTTGTATTTGGCAGTATAACCTCGCAAAATCTTGGACTGTCATTTCTGGGCATAGGTCGGAACATATTTATCCGTGATGGACGTCACTTGATCGTCCCATCAAACTCACTATGGTTTATTTGTGCTTAGCAGTACGCAATCTGACTCCGACGTGTACAGACGTACAAATCGAGTCTCTGATAGCGAAGCAATTGTATATAATACAAAACACCAACCACAAAAAGTTACAGAAACAGTACGTGAAAGTGAAGCCTAAATCAAGAACGTCAGTAGTCGCCCGACCTATTACCATGGGTCGTGGCAAACTCTCCGCAAAGCAAAGGAATATCAAAATTCCTTTAGCTACTTTTAACGGCTTAGAAAAGCTCAATTCTGAGCAAGTGCAATTAGTATCACCAAATGCGTACGCAGCACTGGACAATGACGTGGAAGAACATCCTATGGACACTAATACAACAAAGCCAAACCCTACCAAAAGAAATGTGCGTGTTCCTCCGATAAAAATAGCGTGCAAATCATTAGGCGAAGTGCACAAAAAAATCACAGCTGCTGGTGTAGTGCGGTACACCACTAAAGTAGTAAATGAGGGTATAGTAGTGTATACCAATACTTCAGAAGATTTCCGAGCGGTTGTGCGTCACCTGTCCAACAACAAAACAAACTTCCACACATACCAGCTTGCCGAAGACCGCACCACTAAAATAGTGCTAAGTGGTCTGTTCGATATGCAGACAGAAGAAGTGACCAGAGTATTAGAGGAAGAAGGCATAAAACCGGTTTCTGTTAAGAAACTGAACGTTCGCAACAAAAAGTACGATGAGCATGCCACCTATCTACTACACTTCTCTAAGGGCTCTGTCGATCTAGCCAAACTGCGTTGTATAAACGCGCTTGAACATTGTAGAGTTCGTTGGAATTATTATTCCAACAGGCAAGGACCGATGCAGTGCAAACGCTGCCAATCGTACGGTCACGGAGCTGCTAACTGTCACCACCCGGCTATTTGCAACAAATGTGCCGGACAACACGAATCGAAAATATGCCCACTAGCAGCAACGACATCGTGTGAAAACGGACTGATTCCAGCGCATAAATTAAAATGCGCCAACTGCGATGGTAATCATCCAGCCAATTTCTGGAACTGCCCAAAAAAACCTGTTAAACCCAAAGCCAGTGCTCCTAAAAAACCGGTGTCAAGAGATTTCGTGTTCGAAGGGAATGCGTTTCCCGCTCTCCCTCCTGTTCAAACAAGCTATAGTGCTATCAACCAAAATGCTAGTCACCATCACACATACAATGATGAGCTTTTCAATACGACGGAAATCACCTCTATTGTAGGAGAAGTATTCTGCAAGCTACGCTCCTGCAAATCTAAGGAGCAACAAATCACCGCTATATTTGAAGTAGTGAGTAAATTCTGTTTTAATATGTGATGGAGCCTCAACCAGAAATATCGCTTTCATACTGGAACGCAAACGGCGTCTCCAACAAAAAAATCGAACTTGAGAATTTCCTGAGGGACAAAATGATTGATATAATGATAATTGTCGAAACTTTTCTCAAACCCGGGCAAAGATTTAATATCCCTAATTACAATAGTTGTAGATTAGATAGGCTAACTAGTACCAAAGGAGGAATTTTGATTTTGGTTAAAAGAAATATAAAATACGAATATATGAGTTCATTCAAACTGGAAGCAATCGAGGCATTAGGAATACAAATAAAAACCTCCAATGGTGCTTTATCTATTGTGGGTGCTTACCATCCTGGCTCTAATTCAAGAATAAGAAATTTTAGAAATGATATAAAAAAACTAACCATGATAAGAACTAATTACATTATTTGTGGCGATTTAAATGCCCGTCACTATATGTGGAACTGTGCTTCTACAAACTCTGTGGGCAAAACACTATTCCAAGAACTACAGAAAGGGCAATTTTCCATCTGCTTTCCGAATACTCCTACACACTATCCAGCAGATTCAACCCGAAATCCTTCCACAATAGACATAACTCTTACAAAAATCAACCATAACCTTACAGAGCTTAAAACTTTCACAGACTTTTCCTCCGATCACTTACCTGTACAATTTTCAATACTAAAGGAAAAACTAGAGTTAAGACCCTCTAATTTGGTGTACGACTACGGGAAGGCAGACTGGCAAAGGTTCAGAAATTACATAAATTCCAAAATAGTGCCAACAGAAACGTCATTCATCAATATATATTCGAACGAACAAATTGACAACATGATCGAAAAACTCACTTCAACTATTCTTACAGCCCATGACATTGCAGTACCCTTAAAGACTCCCGGTAGCTACCAATTAATTATTCCTCCCGATATTCTTTCGTTAATTAAATTACGCAACACATACAGAAAAAGATGGCAAAGACAAAGACTAAACAATACATGGAAGCAGTCATACTATTTCCTCAAAAATCATATTAACATCAAATTATCGGATTTGCGCAACGAAGCATGGTCAAAACACCTTGAATCAATGAACAACGAACTTCACAATCAATCAAAACTCTGGAAGTTTGTAAAGATTATCAAAAATAATCACAAATCGATCCCCGTTCTAAAAAATAACAATCAAACCCTTATAACTCCAAACGAAAAATGTCAAGTTCTTAAAGAAGTTTTTGAATCAGCGCATAACATAACAAAAAATCATATAAGCCCAATAGAACGCAAAGTCAATGGAACTGTTACACAATTCTTTTCCCCAAGCCATGATCTGAACTCAAACCACGAAAACTCATTTGAATTATTCAAACCCAATAATATATCCAAAATCTTGAAAGGGTTAAAAACAAAAAAATCTACTGGTCACGATAAGCTTAACAACAACTCTCTCAAAAGGTTACCCACCAAAGCAATAATATATCTCAATACAATTATAAATGGATGCCTAAAACTTGGCTACTTTCCCGACACATGGAAAATAGCTAAAGTTATTGCCATCCCTAAACCAGGGAAAGATCACAGCCTCCCAAAAAACTACAGACCTATAAGTCTTCTCAGCTGCATCAGTAAAATAATGGAAAAGCTCATAGAAGGCCGACTAGTCTTGCATACAAATAACAATAATATAATACCCTACACACAGTTCGGCTTTCGTCCACACTTATCTACTACCCATCAATTACATAGACTGACGAAGAATATCCTACACAATAGAAATAACAAAAAATCTACTGGCCTGGTCTTACTTGACACCGAAAAAGCCTTTGATGCAATTTGGCATCAAGGTCTTTTATTTAAAATGATCAAATTAAAATTTCCCGTTACTTAATCAAAATAATAAAATCATTCATATCAAACAGACACAACAACATACACATAGGTAACACTAAATCAACAGCTTACACTCCTCCGGCAGGAGTACCACAAGGTAGTGTTCTATCACCCCTGCTATTCAATATCTACACATCAGACATCCCACTAATGCGAAATTGTGAACAGTACTTATATGCTGATGATTTTGCCATATCATCTTCGGCAAAATATCCAAAACCAATTATTAAAGCACTTAATTCAGCCCTCAAAAAATATTCAAAATATTGTAATAAATGGAAATTGAAAGTCAATGGGGATAAGTCAGAAGCCATATTCTTCACCACAAATACATGCGCTCGTAAACTGCCGGGTAGTAACCTCACAATCGATAGGAGTACCATTCCATGGAAAAGTCCTGTAAAGTATCTAGGACTATACCTAGACAAACGCTTGACATTTAAAATCAATACTGATAACATAACCATGAGATGCGAAAAAATTTATAGAGCTCTATATAGTTTTCTAAACAAAAAATCAAAACTCAACTTCCACAATAAAATGTTGTTATACAAAGCACTAGTACGCCCAACAATCACATACGCCTCGCCAGTATGGTCCCGGTGCGCTAAGTCTCATAAATCAAAACTTCAAAGAACTCAGAATAAATTTCTTAAAACCATTCTTAAGGTTCCTCCCTGGTACAGAACCTCCACACTACACACGAAATGTAATATTCCAACAATCAATCTGGTATTAAACAATTTAAAAACATCATACGCTGCTAGGTGCTCATCAAGCACATTACAAATACTAAGAGATCTCAGCTATTAAAAGTTGGAATGTAAAATGAAATATTTATTCATAAATATATATTTCGGTTTATCTTTTGTAAATATTATTAGTAAGGTAGGAACTAGGAATAAGAATAGTCATTAAGTACTACTTTAAGTTTTTCCTGTATCTTCACGAGGGTTTTTCAATTTCGTCACAATTTTTCCCTCACTCCCACGGTTTAAATCTACACGATCGTAAAATCTAAAACTCATTAGCCTACTCATAGATAGCTAACAAAATATCAAACCAATGCGGAGAGAATAAGAATTCGGACCCATTATTTCACGCAACCCAGCACAAATGTATTATAATTATGTAACATTGGAAATAAATTTAACTAACTAACTAACTAAATTTGTGCTTAGGCACACCTGAATTGTTTCGATTTTTCCCTAACGATTTTTGAACCAAAACTTAGTTTAAATCTTTTGATAAAATCGTAAGCTTCTGTCGTATATTTTATCTTATGTACAATTTTGACAGAATCGACTCCACCCTTAAGTTAGTGTTTTGCCAACCTCCAACAAGTTGTAAACCCACATTATCATTTCTTCTTCTTCTTCCTTGGCACTAAAACCTCGAGAGGTCTCAGTCTCGGCCTAGTCAAGCCTTACACACGTACGGGGAGACTGTCTGGATAGGATTTGAACCCCGGTCCTGCTGTGTGAAGACCGGCGCTGCTATCGCCTCGGCCAACATTATCATTTACTGTAGATTTATTCTTTTTGGTCCTAAATGGTATGTGATTATGCAAGAGCTCATCAATAGCAGCATAAATTTTATTTTTAGACTTTAATTTAATCCGCTTATTTTTTTCCATTCGTTTCACTCAAGAGTACACCAATCACAACAATGAAAATATATACCAAAGTGCCGATGAACTTTCGCATTAAATACACTGCAGTAAATGTGCAAAAAGTGATTGAAAGTATAAATCCACTTTGAGTTTGTTAAGTACGGCCAGTAAGCCGGAAGAATTCGATGGCTGGATAACCACGTGCTGAAGATGCAGGGACTCATGCCCCACCAGGAAGCTGCGAGTCAGTGATTCGTTTGGCACGAGGAGTACAGGAGCAATGTGAACTGATTGGCTGGATCAAGACTAACCATTTGGAGGTCGGATGTAGTGCAGGAGGTTGAAGGAGTACAACTCTGGACCGAGTTTCCTGAAAACGGATTGGTGGCCTGGCCATGACCTACAGACGTTCTCTACCCTGAGCGAAGACCCTGAGGGTCAAGAAGATTCATAGTCTCGTTCTGATATTTTGATAAGATGTAACCTTCATTAGCTCATCTCCTTCTCCTTCAAACAGCCAGCCAATAAACTCGCTGTGTGCCATCTACGGCTCTTATCGAACAGATCGCTGATGAGCACTTTACTTATGGAACATGAGTTCGGGATCCTCTCCAAATGCCTAAACAAAGGTATCATTTGGCTTAGGCTTTTTCCACAATACTCAGCTAAGACGTAGCACATTATACTTCTCAACTTTAAAGCCTTTAATCCCGTCACTCAAAAATGAAGCGACCATTTGCGTCCTCTGACAGCAGAGACCAGACACCTGTAGAGGACACCTGTAGAGGTTTGATGCATCAGTGTACGATCGAATCCAAGCCGGAGCGTTCCCCAAAAGCATGGCCTGACCACCAATTAAGAGATGTAACTAAGTCATGGAATTCGGGGTTTGGCAGGCTAAGACCTTTTGAAAATGTAGAAGAAGATTTTGTTGAAAAAATAGAAATTTGTCCTCGGTCAGATGAAAGGAGAACTAATGGTTCTCTAAGACTGTTTATCCTTTTACAACTGCACTTCTTTGGACGGCCATGTTCCATTCCATTGAAAGGCATAATAAACTAGATTCCCAATATGGTCTAAGTTGCCAGTTCTTATACGGGGTGACATAGTCTAGATTATTTGTTAAAACTCCTGGAAGACTTATAATAGCTTACAAATATAAAACAAACTTATCAATTGTTGCTCACAACAGTATCTTGAATAATTCTCAACCTGCTTAACAAATGTGTCTCTAAATGCCCTTTTCTTATCACCAACAAAGACACAAAGATTTCGGAGCACATCCAGCACCACTCCGCCCCAGGTCAACTCCAAGGGGCATCTGGCTCAATTGAAAGTTGACAGTGTACGTTCAGATGTTTATTTACACACTCCAGCCTCATTGTCGTGCAAGATTAAGCGAACTTCGCTCAACTCGCAGCTAAACCGACATTATTTGACATAATGGATTTGTTTCGCTTTTTGCTTTCCGGGGTTTCCTCACTTCGCCTCTTCCTTTCTTTTCTCCGCACCTGCAACACCTCCGTGGGCAACCTGTGGGAAAAATGGGACGCTGTAGACATTCTGTCTCCCCCTTCGATTCGAGCGTCTGACCATACCGGGAACCAAACTGACCTACACGCGAAACCCGACAGGAAAGTGACGGTAAAGTTCAAAACCCACCTCACCACTGTGCACCGTGGAGCGGCAAGTATCGGATATCGTAGAGCAAAGATCTTAACAGCCAATAAATTTATTTCCTGGCTCGGTTTCGTTCCTTCCTTTGTGCGGTCGGTACGGCGTACGGTGTCTTCTCGGTCTTTCGCCGTGTCCCAAAGGCAGTCCCGCTCTCCCCTTACCAGCGCTCCTTCCTGCTGCACCGCTTTTACCTTAACGTCGGGACCATCGTTTGGGAAAGCTTATTTTAGACACTCTCTTTCGCTCGTTCCGCATCTCGCTCCCCGGGTTGCCCGGTTTGCAACTGTGGGTTTTCCCAGTGGAAACTTTGGGCCGGCAAAAGTTTTGCTTCTGCTCGGTATCCAAATCGAAACGCTTATAAAATGGTAAGGTCTAATTATGCCTTAACTCGTAATGAGCTTAATTTTTTGCGCACAAAGAACAAAGCTCGGGCCTTTAAAGTCACCGGGCGGATAGATAAATGGTTTGCCTCACGCTTAGCTATAAATTCCCAAGAGCAGCTGAGCCGGCCCGAACAGCTAACACGCCTGGCTGTGTGATGTGCGTGGTTTTTTCTTCTGGGGATTACACTCTTTAAAAAGGAAAGGAAATGCTATGTTTTTGCTGCTACCAAAGGCAAAGAAAAACATTTCCCTAACGAAATTCTATCTCAGAAAGTAAGTTGAAACATTACGCTCGTTGTGGGAAAAAACGGGAATGCATTTTAGTGGGCTAATGTTGAAACATATTTGCAATGTTAAGGCACTCTTGAAACAAAATTTTTATTATCATTGAATTTGCAATGAACCTGCGCTGAAAGGCTAAAAAAAAGCAGGAGATACCACATATTTTCCTCATTATTTTGAAGTGTTTTTAAGAAGCGTACCATATATATGAAAAGTTTTGCTAAAAAAATCTTAATGAAGAAAGATCTATGTAAATACATATACCGTCATTTAGTCTCTACTGCAAGTCTGCAAAAACTCCCAAGACCCTTTCATCATGGTTGAGCTGAGGTTTTTAACCTGGAAGCTGAACCTTCGTGCACAATTTTTCGATAGGCATTGTTTATTTTTGACTACAATTATTTCCTAGATAAGATTACACAAGTGCATGTTATCGGTCTTGGCTTAAGGACCTGCTAGCTAGGTCATAGCAGTCATAGAATGGCTTAATAGATCATTAAAGTGATAGCCAGTCCTTGCTGCAGAGGAACGCATTTGATTTGATCTGGGATTTGATCTCCGGCTCTGCTGTTTAAAGACTACAGTTGGAATGATCTCATCCATGAGTTAAGGCATCTGGAGAATACGGGACACCCAGCAGCCACTCCAAAATCAATTTTGTGAAGAGAAATGCAGGATGTCTGTCTGTGCAAAGAGACGATATTCAGAACCAAGTGTGTTCTCCAACAGTATTATGGGCGAAACCCATAATTTTGATTTTGATTTGATAGAGAAGGATCTCTGACTGTGATAGAGTCTAACAGGGAAGCAGAGTATCAGTAGGCAGCAAAAGGTTCAAAGGTATCGTTCCTACTAAGGGCTCTACGAAGTCCTGCTATCCAGAAGATTCCAGCAACACACGAAATGTACGATCGCTCACTGTAATACCCGGTTGTACTCTACAGACACGATTCTTGGGCTGTGCTGACACAGTCCTTCACCTTGCTGTCGAGACCATTTTCTATGCAGACATCTTATAGAGTTGCTCTACCGAGGGAGGGTCAAGAAGAGTAGTCCAGAAGAGTACTCAGTACACACTTGTACCAAAGACCTTTTACACTGCATCGAACTGCGATACTCAAGCATTAAATAGGATCAAAATCACATCCGTCGTCGTAAATTTTCTCTAGAATTGAACTGAAGTTATAAGAATACCTCTATAGATGATGGGCGTTCTCGACATTCCCAATATCTCGTCCGCTCTAATCAAGCTACCGATGTCCCTTCAAACTATCCGCTTATGTATCTTGCAATCCAATGGCCTACCAGCCTTGAGTTTTATATTTAAAAAATTCTTCCAAAAAAATCACTTATTCTCTTCAAGGCTTCTTCAAGGCTTTTTGTAATATAAATCGCCTCTAGAAAACTACTCTCTGACAAAAAATCTCTGTTTGTTTCTGCTAGATCATAAATATTTTTTAGATTCAGTTTTTTGTGCATAAAAAATTCTGAAAGTGTCTGCATTGCACATCGGACGAGTAAAAGGGTTATTCCTTGAAGACTACAGAAACACCTGAATGGAGGCGCCCAGTCTTTTAGCAACATATGCAAATGAGTGGTGCACACTAACATGCTGCAAGCAATTAATCTAACCTTACCAAACTGAAAATTAGCAAATTAAATAAATTAGTTTTAAAAACTAGATTTAAAACATTGCTGAACAAACAGTATCAAACTGTGTCCACCTGTCACCAGACTGGCAACTGATCAATTCACTGCCAGGGGCAATTCAGAACAAGAGTATCTACCATCCAAACTGAAAAGACGATGTAGAACCGTTCTACTTACACCTAGTTCGTTCCACCCCAACGCGTTCTGGAGGCGTTATTTGTGTTTTGCAAGCATGGTGCACGTGTGGGAATGTGACTTCTTGCCACTACCGTTTGCTAGCCCCGATGATGTCGACCTTCTGCCGCAACACGCACCCGTAGTAGAGCGTAGCAGCTGATGAAAGGCCAACCCAACAAGGTAGCAATCGAAGAGATTGAATTGCTAACTTTACCGTACGGGGCGCCGGTAGAACCGCGTGGGCAAAACAAGCCCACCGGGTTGCCGGGTGGTGGTTCGTCCCCAAAACTGCATGCATAAATATGCTCGTTGACATGCAGAACCGCAGCCCGGCGAGCATGGAGGCGCCCGGTTCTTTAGCAACATTTTGCAAAAGTGTGGTGCGCTTTGACATCCCATACTTGATTCATGGTTTCCTTTCGGCGTCAAATAACAGTGCCACGTGTCCAATCCCGCAACGGCACCACTGTGGCATGCAATAACTTCGTCATTCGACGATGGTTCGCTTCGTGGGCGAATCGTTCTATCGTGGTGCTGTTGCTGTTGCTACTGCTGCCGAAATCATTAGCAATGCATTAAATTTTATCAAAGTATTACGATCGTCTAACGAAGTTGGTGATAAGTTTTGCGGTTTTGTTACACTGCACCGGACCCAACCGGGGTGTCTCCTCTCCCTGGTTCTTGCCGCTTCTTCGTCCCCCTCCTTCGGGCGGTTCTCATTTGATCGGGTGGAGAAACCGAAAAGTAAATGAGATTGCAACCAGGGCCACCGGGTAGGCAGGCTCGCCAACCCAGGTTGGTGGAAAGAGTTTTGATTTTATTATGTTACTCCTGAAATTGCTGTGCAACGCTTCGTGCGAAAAGTTTTGCCCCGGGGCAGCATGTGGCAATGCTCTGAGGGTGGTGAGATGATGGTTGTTTGCCTTCACATGCCGGAGGCACTTCAACAAATGGTCGTTGGTTTATTTGCACTTCGATTTCGATCATGAATATTTATGTGCCTTTTGTGTGTATATGTGAGAATGGGTTTTTTTCTTCTCCAGCTCTGTCTTCATCTGCTTCTTCCAATTAACTCGCTCCCCAGGCTGATAAAAGTGCATCGAACGTTGAGGCGCACTTAAAGCTTCAAGAAGTCGATTCTTTCTCACATGTGTCTCGTGTTTTTAATGTGATTATGCGAAGTAATTACTATGTCATAACCTTTTTCCAGGAAGCGTCGGCAATTATTTTCAAGCACTGAAGAGCCTGCCGCCGAGAAAGGCGCAACTTTCGCCCCACGAAGCTGGGCCGCACCTTAGACTTCAGGGCAGAGAATGGGATGCAAGTAAGTAACTTCCTGTGTTTTATTTTATTAACCGTACGTACAGCCTTACCATCCACCGGCTGCGAACAGGATATTTGCCGGCAAGGCGGTGTGGTACGGTACGGTGTATCGCAAGACACGGGCTTGATGCTGCCCTTTTGCTAGGCTCGTGCAGCGTGAGCGTGGGATATCTTTGGAGAATTCATCATTTATGCAAGACGTGATTGCTCCGTAAACGATGTTTTTTTTTTCTTCTCTCTCAGCCTTCTTTCCACACTTTTCAGGCTGATAACGCACGGGGATGGCACGGGATGGCGAAACGGGATGCGGAGTCGCAAAATGTCTGATGAAAACGAAAAGTTTAATAGCTTTTCGTCGCTGTGTGTTGCAACTTTTAAAGTCATTTAATTTTTGTACATTTTAACCACCTCGGTTGGTATGTCTCATTCAAAGGTTAAACATGGATTTAAAAGAGAGAGAGAGAGAGAGAGAGAGAGAAAGAAAGAGATAGAGCGTGCAGTAGCTTTAACTAATTTCAAAGTTATAGCCTTAGGATTTAGCCAGGCTCGAAGAAGGCTTAATTTTATCTCTAATTAATTTACTACATCAAGGCACCTGAAGCCACCAACTTGAGGCAAAACGACTAGTCCAATTTGTCATTTAATTTTCAACTGCAGCTCGATAACTTCCAACGTTGTGTTTTTTAGCCTACTAAATGTCATTAAACGTCCGGAGTCCAGCATTTCGATAGCAGTGTCGATTTTCCCGTGGCAAGATCGGGGCTCAAATCCCATCTAGACCGCCTCTTCGTGCCCAGAATTCACAGTCACAGAAAGCCAGCAATGGCAGGCCAAGACCTTTCGAGGCTGTGTATTGCCAAAGAAAGGAAGTCCTTAAAAAGCTTACTTGAAGTTCATTAAACAACAGCAACCCATATGATGCCTGAAGGGGAGAAGAAGAAAAACAGTCCCAAGACTTTCTTATGCCTCGTAATCCCTTTTCTTTGACGACCCAGCGTGATAAGGTCTTCGAGCAAGTCCTTGCCTTACTAATATACAAGCAACGTTAAAAAAAAACCTTAAAAGCCCCCTTACAACGGTCGCCTCAATGATGGTCAGCGAAGTAGAATTTAATATTCAAGGGTTATTAATTTTCCAATCCTTCTGTCCATCACCGTTGAAGCGTAATTTGTCCTGCAGCTTGCAACCGATCCTTTTCGCTTCCAGAGCGATCAGGAGGGATTGGAAAGGATGTGGGGGACCGTTGTTGGGGACCTATCCCTTACCCATGCTCATCGAAATTAGCTCGTTGCGTCCGGAAACTCGTTGCGTTATTAGCAGCTGGAAGGGAAGTTATTGGAATAGAAGTAACTTTGATTGATTATTACATCCCGTTGTCACGATGTTGATGATGTTGCTCTGCTAATGATGGCCGTGAGACTTATCCGAGCACACACCAGTGCGGTCATTCATTGTTCGATCCGTTGTATTCGTTTAGATCCGTTTAATCAGGACTCTCCGGTGGATACTGTGTGTGCCTGTTGGGGAAAGTTAAAACATGGCATTCGCGCTGGCTTGCACACCAGATGTATCCTCCGATAGCTCAACTGACGTCAGCCGTGTATCCGTAGCGTCTTACATTTGACATTTAATAACATTGTTCCACACTGCGCTTATCGTCCCCCTTCTTATGACCACCGACGCTTTCTTCTATCACAAAACCACGCCTTGAAACACTTCAAAGGAAGCTAGCTGGCTGGCACGGGGAACATTATGCTGGCCCCATTTCACGTAATCAAAGCTGCACTCGAAGAAATGAATGCGAAAGACCATCATCAGCATCGGGAATCGCGCGAGACACAAAACAATATCTCGCGCGAATATTGCTTTATGATAATCTCGAGTGCAAACGAAGCGATAGGCGAAAGGAAAACAATGGTGGCCCTGACGTCCGACCGAATTCTACCGCAAACACTTGACCGCGTTTCTACGGCCGCTAAGGGAAGCTGTGTCAGTAAGTTAGATGAAAATGTTCCACGGAGACAAGAACAGAGAAGGAGAGAGAGGGACACTGGGACAATCCGCTATTCGAGTGTTTTCTTTATCAAGGTCTTTTTTGGACACTTCACAGGACACTTGAAAAGTGCGCTTCGCCATTAGAATGGTGATCTGGTGATTTTTATTAATACATTTTCTGTGTGTACTCCGGCTGTTGACTGAATCTTAAGCCGCTATCTTCATCCATCTTCATTCGTTTGGCGCTCGCAGCAAACCAGTAAAAGAAACACCCCAAAAACAAATCCATCGCGTACAGTACGGTGGTAGAAATCTCCCAATAATCTCCAGTCCTCAGACTTGCTGGTGAACTTGGCTGGTGTACTCGCGCGAGCGTGATTACTGCTGCTCACACTTGACTTTGCCGCTTATGCCCATCGTCCAGTTTCGGCGATCCATCTTTCTGCTTCTTCCCACAGTTGGATGAAGAATTTCCCTTTTACTGGCAAATCGTCGCCGGGATTATGCTTCATTATCCACCGATTAAGAGAGTTGTTAGCTGGCCCGGATCGCTCTAAACAGCGTGGGCAACACAATTTTGCTCAACGACCGCTCCGATTATCCGGACACCGTCCTATCAAATCTTACCTTTCGGCCAAAACGCACCGGACCATCTTCCAACCACCGCAAAACCACGGCCTAATCAACTTGTTCGCCCTTACCTTTCGTGAAGGCTCGGTTGGATGGGGCGGTTCCCCATCCGAATGCCACAGCACGGGCAGGTACACGCGGTGGAGCAGGATACACTGCGTATGAGGCAGTTAATAATTTCATCTTTTGGCCCTTCCCCAAAGGTCACTGCGGAAGCCACTCAGGAGCGTTCGTCGCAAAACATTCTACCGGCTACCGAACGGCACACCTGGAGCGCCGGGGGTAGCCCCCCCCCCCCAACCTGGCAGGGATCCTGCCCAGGGATCTCACTCGGACACCAGATGTGTGATGGTTTATGTGTCCGTTTTGCGGTAAGCTGCTGCTTCGTTATGTTTCGGCGTTTCTCGGCGGGGTTTGATAAATGTATGTTTGGCCGTTTGTGTGTTGCGCCCCGGACCTATCCTGCCCGGTCGGAAGCTCCCGGAACAAGGGAACCAATTCCATTTGAATACCTCACGGGGTTGCGATGATTCATGGTAAAAGCCCTGTTCCCAATCCCAGTCACATCTCCGCACGTTTAGGGAGTCTAGGCGGCTGACTCCATCCCCCAAAGGAGATGGACGAAGGCAACATGGGCGCACTCGTGCCGGTCGTGGGATTCTGCTGGGTTGGACCGAGACCCTCCCCATCCCTTTTCCCTCAGCTCCCTGGTCAGCTTGGCATATTTCACTTCGTACTTTTTTATGTCATCCTCGGGATTATTGGAAAACGTTTTATGACAAAGGAATCCCCCAATCTAATTTATATCCGACTACACACATGTGCCCGGACCGGGTCCGGAAACGGCTGACAGAAGCAATAAGCGACCATTTTCTGGCCGGTGTCTCCATCGAAAGGACGAGAAGCAGACGGAAAACAAGGGGCTTGAGAGGCCCCAGAGCAAGCGGTCGTCCAAGAAGTGAAGTTGGCCGAAGACCGTTTTCCATCGATTAGGATGATTAAGACGAGAGATGTACGGGCACAGGCGGATAAACATACGGACCTGCGGACGCACTAATATGTACGTGGGTTAGAGATGGTGTAATGTTTTGGGGGTTTCAAGAGACACGATCGTTAAGTAATGATTGTTGGTGTGTGCTAGCTTCAATGCTAAGTTCTCGATTTTCAAGATCAAATTGATTTTCCGTTATGGGATATCCTGGATGAAAGAAAAAAATAAATATAAAGAACCTTTCCAGACATTTAACGGATGACTTAATTATCCGCGGTTCTACAAAAGTCACATCTTAAAAGTAAACTGTGCATTAATTCTTGAAGAGTTTCTTAATTTAATAGTGAAGTTGACACCGGTAAAGTTGTTCTGCGATCTGCTCCAGTTCCCGTCATACAGCACAAATCTCTATACATTCTCGGGTGACATTTGGACAGGCACATCAATTTTAAGCTCATTAAAGTTTTCGCCCAGCCTTTAAACGCACCACAGAATCATTCGCTCTCCCTCGGTGGGGGAGCTTCCGGGGCCGCACTGCTTACGCGACATAATCACCACCAAACGGTTGCTTAATGCAGCAGAAGAGATATTTGAATCCTCGTGAAAAGCCCCACGCCAGCCCGATAAGATCTTGACCCGACAGAAGGCGAACATAAACAAGCCATAAACCAGGCAGTGCGGAACCGATTTCGGGAACAACGGAACACCCTACGCGTTACAGCGACCTGCAGCCCACCAGCATTCATTGGCTTCTTTTGCAAGTGTGTTTAGGAATTTGCCGGTCCTATGCTTCGCGCATATCCTGCCCCAACCGAAACCGACCGAAAGCCAGCTTGACGAGCGCTTAACATCTTTCTTTCGGTTATGTTATCGGGATGAAGAAGCGGATGATGATGATGATGGCGATGGCGATGTGGTGCCAGTTTTCGGTTAAAGTCGACAACATGACACCCTGGCACACGTACACACGCACACACACGCGGAAAAACTTCCAACGAGGGTGAATGACGGCTGAAATCTTTTGTAAACTCCACGACCCACGTAGGGTTGGGAACTGCCGCCGGGGTTCATAAAATCTAATCGGAAAATGCCGGAAGGTAGACGAAAGTGAGAGGCGGCGTGTCGGTGATGGCACCGGAAGGAAACTGTGGAACTGGGATGTGGGGGATGTTTTCGGAATCGACAACCACCACGCTGCTAGAAAGTTGGATGATCCCCGCGCATCAAGTACCAGTAGTCGGTAGGAATCGCATCTCATTTAGCTCTGCAGCAACGCACGGCAAACAGTAGTCCTCCTTCCTATCAGTACGCTAACTGGTCGACATGATAATGGGCTGCGCCTGGTAATCTAGCCGTTTAAGATTAGCGAAACCGCAGTCCGCTGACTGCCGAACAAAACTTTATCTCTTTCACCACCATTTTCTGAGGGGGGGACTGGCATGGTGTTATGTGCTCGGGGGTCGAAATAATCAATTATGGACATGATTTATAACTTCATCGCTGTCGGCGATGTACGCTACGAAGTGGATTTTTTTTTGTTGCTGTCCTACCCTGTCCAGCAATACGCAGCCAGATGCTTCGGACATCCTGGAAGCTGTGGATCTAATTGGCGAAGAATAGACGAAGCCCCCCAAAAAAAGGTTATGTTCAACTTCTATTAAAACGAAGGCCCGGCGAATGAACTAAACAATCGTAGGCTAACTGGCTCGGAGGTTCGAGCTTCGAGCTCGAGGCTGGCAACTTCGGGAAGAATAAATCCACAAAAAGATAGCATCCGAACGTATGGCTCATAAATCACACTTTGCAGCGAAAGGGAAATTTATTCACCAGTCGCTAGTCGATTCGGTTCCTTGCCATCGATCCCTGGCACCTGGCACGAAAGACAAAACGGCCGATCGAAAGAAAATGCCGCTTTCCTCAATAAACCTTCCCATCTCCGCCCGGTGTGGCCGCGTGAGGGCGTGTGTTATAACTCATGCGCGAATGGGTTTTCGTGGGTTGGAATTGATTTTCTTTCCCATCTATCATCATCATCGTCGTCACCCACGTGTGTGTGTGCGATTGGAGCTGTCGGTGGGGGTTGTAATGGGAATTATTAATAATTTCCACCAGGGAATAATCATTTCTGTATTAAAAAATCGTTGCCATATGCACAAAAATACCTCATGACGCGCAAATGGCGAGAGGAAAACGGTGTGTGGGGTGACTCATTGACTCGACTGCGTTGCTGGATGCTTTCGGCCACATGTATTTGAATGTAGCATACGTTTGTGTCGAACAAGTTTACCTAGGAGGTCAGTTTTTGGTTGATAGTTACAGTAAACATTAACTGTAGCATATAGCAATCGTAGCTCATTCCAGCCTCAGTGTCGGAAGGCTGATCAAAACCCAATCCTTTAATCAACGGTTAATTAAGAAACTCCAACAAATGAAGGTCTAATAAAAAAAAAGCAATTTTGCGTGGTCATCGGGAAATGGAAGCGAAAAGCGAAGAGAAAATTATGTAGGGTCTAATTAATGGTGAAACATATTTAATGATTTTTTTATGTTTGATTGATTGTTTCACTCGTTCATTGTTTGCAGGTGCAATTATGAGGACTGTTATCAAATCATGCACATCATGAAAAACTTGGATTTCACGCGAAACTTGGATTTCGGCATGTAATCCGAGCAGCGGTATAGACTATGCTGAAGAAGTGCTCGAAGCCGTTCACGGTTTAGCACGGTCGTCTATCAAGTCAATGTCACGGAATTTCCGACAGACGCATCAACGTCATCACTGCATCTTAATTTACACTTTCTCCGTCCATGAGGACAAACTAAAACGACTTTAAGTTGACTGGGTCGTTCAAAAGAACCTTTTCTCGATCATCCTTCTCTGAACGCCACTAAGAGGGCTTCGTCAGTTGCTAGAGAGTTCATGTCTCAGAGACATATGTGAATACTGAGACTACAAAGACTTGTATAGTCCCAGCTTCGTTCGTCGCGACAGGTAATTTGAATGGAGAAGATTCCTCAGACTGGTTGGTAGCCTTACGTGTAACTCAACATCAATCTTAATGTCGGTGCTGACATTTGGCCCCCCAGATAGGTGACGTGTTGGACGACTTCAAAAGTGCGGTCACCTATCTGAACATCACCCTGCGTAAATCAGTGTTTTTTAGCAGGGCTGCTGGTGGCCCCACCATCATTTTGGCCTCTCACTGGAAGTTTTGGTAAGCTTCTGCTACATAGGAGAGCCTCAAACGAATGATGTTTATGTATATGTCAGGGTCCGGATTTATTTATAGAAGATAATCCTCTTCTTCTGAGTCTCGGAAGAGCCTCTCTAACGCCAGCTTGAGCTGAAGACAGACAAGTCACAAGGCAAAGTCCCTGAGGCCTTGAGAGTTTTCAAATATTAAAATTTTTCCATCCACCTTCACCTGACATGAACTGTAGAACAGTGTTATTCTTACAAGCCTAGAGGTTGACTCTTTGAGTTCATATTAAGACGAACCTGCCCGATCCAATTGGTGTGGAAATGAGCGATTCTGTTGCGCACCGCGAAGCTAACCTTGTAGTGACCCGAATCAGTGTTAGCTCATCTATTCGTTCTGACGTTCACCAGACTCGATTCGGCGGCTAATCGACACGTGGTCTGTCAACCTGCAATATCTGCAATATCAATGTATTGGCAATACATTAGCTCCCTACCGACTATTGTATTGAAGTCACCCAGAATGATTTTAACGTATTGCCTGGCGCAGTGGTCAATAATTTTTAAGAGCGGATGTAAAAGAGGTCCTTCTGCTCTTCATCCTTGTCTTCAGTAGCATTGTGAAAGTCAGTTAAGCAGATGTTAAGGTATTTTCGAGGACTTGCTCCTTTGCGACATTTCTCAATACTGCTCACCATTCGGCCGTTCTGGCTAACGCATCAATGCCATCAATCCACATTATTTATGCCTACCACACCTTCTCCGTTCATAGGAACTTTACGGACTGGGTCGTCGGTATCATTCTCATGACGTCATCGTAGCCTAGTGAGTCTAATTAGCTGCAAGATCACTCAAGACTTTTTAATTTGTAGAGCCATAGAATCAGGAAAGCTGTTCTTATTGATACCTTATTCAACTCTCCTAACCGCTTGTCCTTATTTTATTTTATCTCTTCAAAGTATGATCTGTCATTTGCTGCTTACTACCATAACGTTCGTACTTCATTCATTTGACATCATAGAAACAAATAAAGTTTCTTCCCTCATATACCTACAACTTATGTGACACGTAATGTTCCCCTCGAAGATCTTTACCCCATCCATCTGTACGATGCTTATGATCACCACCAGTTTACGTCAAACAACATAACCAACCGTTGCAAACGTGTCAATCGTGTGTATTTCTCCAGCTCATTGCAGGTTCACAATCACAAAACACAACAAAATGAACTATAAACACGACGACCGATACGTGGCAACGAATCTTCCACCAAGAAGCCCCGGGAAGTGTGAGACACACTGTGCCACCGTACGCGTTTTGCGCGGTTCGTTTTGCATCATTTCGATGGTACGATGAAATTTCGCAACCAGATTTTTTCCGATACGGGGTGAAGAAAAGTGCAGCACACACACACAAGAAAGAAAAACATCAGCAAACCGAAAGCAAGAAAGGGTGGTCGGGGTTTTGAATGTTTGTTGACGGAAGTGTCAAAAGGTAGCGAGAGACCGTGTCACGCCTTCACCATCGACGCAGCGACATCGCAAATGACGTTTACTTCCTGGGGTTGGTTGATGGGGGGATGGGGGGGAGGAGGTTCATGTAACTTTATTGGCGTTTGGGGCCGCCACGCCACGAAAACCCACCTCGAGCGAATCACACTCGCACACACACACACACACAATATTCACGTCATGATTGTGCTTCATTTATGGTGTTCCCCGACCATCTTTATCGGTTGGTCGGGGTATAGATGATAGGCGCATAAAAGTAAACGATGGAGGAGGTTTAACCATCCACTCGACACTGCACAACAGCGCACACATTCAGCGACACAAGCAAACACCCACGGAAACCCGGTGGAAACTGTTCCCCCCGGGGTTCCACGCTAAGAGTCGTTTGCCTTCCACGGGCAGCCTTTCTCCGGAGGCTGTGATGTTGAAAGAAGTGTGTTTATTCTACTCCCAAGACACTTCGGGCTCGAGTGTCCTTTGCTGCTTGTACGGCACCCACCACCAAGCACTTTTCCCTCCCGTACCCCTCAGGCCACCCTGAACACTTTTTCCTTCCGTCAGGAACAATTCGCAGCAACACGCGTTTCCCAGGCGTGTGCACCACCCAGGGAGCCTGAGTGTGTTCTTTTCGTTTCGTTCTTGAAACGTTTTTTTTTTGTCTGCTGTTGCTTCTCATCTGTTTGCTATTTACTTAC
>NW_023405232.1:0-57835 GCF_013141755.1 Anopheles stephensi
AAATTATGTCTACCATTGCAACAAACGGGATTTTGTAGATGGGGGGAGGTCGAGGGGGGGGGGGGGGGGAGGGGTGGGACGAAAGCTGGCCACGCGAAAAAGTGTAAATTTACTTTCCTTTAGCTTTATCATCGTGACGGGATCGAGATTTTCCAACCCATCCTCCTCGTTGGAGTCGGCTCGTGATGGATAGCGAAGTTACTCGAGCTTTTAATAAGTCCCCACAGTGCACGGATGGTACTCGCTGACGTCAACATCATAAATAAATAAAGCCAAGCAGCAAGTTTCGTGCCGTACTTAGGGGGCGATGCTGCTCTTCTTCTGTTCACAGGGATCACATTTTTATCAGCGCTTAAATGTTGTCACACAATTTTGTCGCGTGTTTGGTCTGCTCGTTCTCTGCTCAATGTGCGTCCCATTTTTGACCTTTTCTTCTCTCCATTTTTGGCAGAGGGGGCGTGAGGGACACGTAACCGGCTAGAACTCCCATTAAAGTCCCATGGTGTGTTGCTATAATTTATAGATTAATTAAATAGCCTCATCTCCGTAAAGGTTCTCCCACGGCCCGCTGGGGAACACCATCTTTCTTGCACATGATTTTACGCCCCGGTGGAATTGTACGACGGGAGTAGGAAAAAATCCTCCAGTTTTTAAATAAACAACTTGTGGACATCGTTGAAAAAAAAACGCAGAGAACGTTCCCAAAAGGAACCACCGTCTCAAGAAACTTCAACACACAACAATAACGTGTCACTGTGTGCGTCATCAGCTCGGAGTGATGGAGTAGCTTAACACTGGGCTGGAGAAATATACTGCAGTGCGGTTAGATTTTGTACCCTGTCAGTGTCTGGAGTGCTCCGACGCTCGGAAGGAATCCGGCTTCCGGATGCGCGTTAGTTTATGGATTCCGGGACTCGTTCCGCGTTTACGATCCAAATCTTGCGAGTGTTAGCGGTTAAGCGATTATTCGCCTTCCTTGGACGAGCTTCCCTAAAAGTGGCTCCCTAACACACAACAATGTGCGTGTTATCACACAGTACAGTGGGTCGCCACTCGCCAGCAACATTTTAAATGGTCGTCGCGTCGGCCAGAAGGTGACGAAATCCCAGTTCCATTTAACATTGCCTCCGTTGCGTGACGCGTGCGTTTGATCAGAATGGATGGCTGTCCCCGGGGGAGCCTTTTACCTTCTCGATTGCTGGAAGCGTGCGTGTCGTGGAGGACAACTTGAGGGACAAAACCGCTGACACTTCCCCGAAAGACACACGAAAACACTTCCAAGAAACAGGCTTCCTTTGGATGGAATCGAGCACTCCCGTTGCTGGCAAATGCAACCGGAACCCGTGTTGGTCCTGTTGAACGCACTGGTAAAGTGTTACTGTCAGTGTGATAAAATTGTTGAAAATATCACTTCATTGAGCCTTTGTTTAATAGCGCGGGCAGGTGTGTGTGCCCCAGGAAATGGGTTGCTTAACATCCTTAAGCCGTAAATGATCATTGCAAAAAATACATAAATAATGGCACCCCGATGACACTTTGTCTAACAATCGTTGGTAGTTCTCGATTCGAACGAAGAACAGTGGGGAGGCAGAAAAAAGGAAGTTTTGTAGTGAATTTTTTATACCGTCGTCTCCTTTGCGGAAATTATTCATTTTCAAACAAACTTTCCTTTTCTATTTATGCTCAAGTTCGCACTAAGAGGATTACATGGCGCAACGCTGTCCTCGGTCTGGAAGGACCAAGGGCCGGAGATCCTTTTCCGTTCTTCATCCCAATTATCTTGCCGATCTCCATCACGCGAAAGCTCGTTACTGCTGGTTGGGAGTGCGGGACGGTCGGATACTAGTGTTTTTTTACGGCTTTATTTGTTTTGTTCTTTCGCGCCGTCTCCATTAGCGCGCAAAGCAGACACGCGCGTTCTCCGGGGTCGTTTCGAAACAGTTTCAATGAAAATTACTTACGAGACGTCACGCGAGAAGTGCGAAAAGTATATATCCGAGCTCTCGGAAGCAGAAGCGATTAGCCATTTATCCGCTGAGCGCTCAAGGGTTCGTCTGCGTGCCTTTCTTCCCGAACGGTGGCGGATCTGTTGGGGGGGTTTTATGCGCTTTTCATGTGCAATAAATTTCACCCCCGTATTGGAATCAATTTCGATTAAATGCGCGAAAAGTGTTGTTCGAGGGAAGTGAAACACACGGGAACACGGCGAGCGACTGAGAGACTGAAGTGAAGTTTAATTATATATTTCTTGCACTTGAACATTGATTAAACCGTTGCCGATGAGTGTAAGAGTTGTGGTAAAATGTATTTTTAAATTCGAAACGACCTGAAGCAAGGATGTCTATTTCCAAAAACGACACCCAAAAATCCCTTAGACTGAAGCCTTTTTCCATCTCATCCCAACTGCCCAAAAAAGCTTTCTCGTTTTGTTTTCCTTTCCGGCTTTCAAAATGTCCAACGCAGCCGAAACGATTTCCGTCGGTACAGCAACGATTTGATTTGTAATCCTTCATCGTATTACAGCCATCCTCAGCTAGCAATCGCTCAATGTGAGAACATAGCAAAAAATGGAGAACATTCGTAGTGCAAACAGTGAAACCAGCGTGCGCACGTTTTGGGCTGCGAGGGTTTTGACAGCCAAAGTGAAGCCAAAGATACATCGTTCTATCAGAACACGAGCGCCCGCAACGGGCCAACAGCCGATGGATGTTACCTCAATGCCGTGTTCAACGACAGCAGTGAAAGCTTCGTCGGGGATGATGAGGGCGATACCGTCGCAAGCTTCGGTACAACAGGTTCCGATCCGACTGTCGGCAACACCCATCAGCAACGATTCGGCTGACAGTTCCATCATCACCCATGGTTTCCGCGGACGGATCGCAACCCTTCCGTCGAAGCCACTCGATGCGATCGTCCTTTAACTCGTTGCGTAGCTTGCGTACGAAGCTAAAGCACAGCACAAAACGCATCCTCGACCGGTGGCGGTACTGTGGTAGGCGCTCACGGGGGTCGTAGTGTCTACTGTCATCTACCAACTGTTGGTGATCTGGCCAGATCTCCATCAGCTGGGCCGGGCACAAAAAAAACGATCCGCCAGCCGTAACAGCTCTAGCAGCAGCAGCTCCAGCAGCTTACACTTCACACGATCCACCGGCGATGATATGCGGCGAAGCTTAAGGAACAAGCTGCACAAGCTTAAAATTACCTACAACGAGTTGCGTCGTCTCCAGACGAAGGTGCTGCAGGACAAACGCGCCGCTGACGACGAGTGCTCCAACGGTTCGGAATGTGCCGTCCTGCCGGAAAACATTCCTCCCAAAGCGGCCGCCCTGCTTATGGAAGGATTTACCCGAACGAACAGTGTTCAAAGTTCGCTGAAAGTTCACCGAAGGCCACCAGAAGCCAACACCGCCATCGGTGTGATACGAGCCAGCTCGGTGCGGGCGAAAGATGCACGTCCTCCGCTCCCTTTCGCAAAGGCTGACCGGCCGGTAGAAAGTTTGGCGACAGCGGATCAGGGTACGAATTTAAAAGTGGTCAGAAAGCAACCGAAACAAGAAGCAGAGCCAACGTCAAACTTGGCAGTAATCGGCGGGAAGCCATCGCAACCGTGGAACCGAGGAGGAGCAGCACAAGTGATGTCTGAAGTTGAAGTACCAAACCGACCGGTTGACCAGCAATCGGCATCACATGGACAGCATGCCCAGCAGCAGGAACCGGCACCGCTTACCGTCAGAGACTGCCACCATACGGAAAGGATCGGTGTGGGCGAACAATACGACCAGTAAGAGAACTTTGCAACAGCGCTATCGGATTGGGATGGATGGGAATTGGATGGAAAGTTTTGCCTTACGCGCGTGCCTCTGGGACGTGGACGCTGTTTTCGTAGCCGTGGGTTGGGGTGCAAACAGCTAGTCAAACTTGGCCGGAGCACTAGAAGAGGCTAAAGTTGCACACTCGCCAGCAGCAATTGCATCCGCATCCGGTGATTCGATCGGTGTAGCAATCTGAAGGATCTGCATGGGTCTCACAATACTTAAAGATGTGTGGCGTAAAGTTGGCACCATTTCTCTACCAGCTGTATGACATGTTGTACAGTGGGCAGAAACTGGGAGCACACTTTCATTGGCACGTGTGTCGTTTGCATTTCCAGGAAATGGCAACTTCAAAAGTAAGACTTTACCCTTTGATTTGATTTGTTGCACAGCTATGTATTTCTTCGTCGGGCAAAGCGCTACAATCGATTCGTAACAATTGATCTTGGCAGGAGAGTATCGAGTGAAAACAATTTGTGCCATCAACCACTCGTTAGCTCTGGCACAAGCACCTATCTGTCGAAGCTGATTACCGACGAGCAACGAGTTATTGATATAATAACAAACGCCACCATAACGCACGGAACCGAACTCGGTAGTACAACAATAACATTCCACCCGTGACACTGTCCAAGGACTGTGTGCAACGACCACAGCGAGTTTGTAATGGTATAACTCCTGCAGCTGGCGCCGTCTAGTGTTACAGCTTCCTTGCTCTGGTCGCCCCACACACACCCACGGGAGGAAATTGCAGGCCAAAGACAAAACTAAACCAGGACATTTTCACAAACGCTCAAGAATGCGCGACGGAATGATGATGATGCAATGACGGTGCAACGGTCGTGTGGCCGGAAGTTGTGCCACAGCCCCATATCCTTCCCACGCGCACGGCTCAAGTCGAGAATGGGGTGCAGTGCCTCAGTGTACTCTCTTAAGCAAATAAAGCAAGTCAATGGGGTTTCTATTTTTAGATTGGAAAATGTTTCCCTTCCGGTACTGCTGGTGGACGTCGTCATTGGGTCATCGTGTTTCCCCACCCTCTCTTTTTTTGTTGTACACCGGAAGGTCCTCTTTAATAGGATCCTTTTGCTTCATTCATTTTGTTTCTGGGAAAATTAGATTTGACCAGAGAAAACAGGACGCAAAAGCGTAATGGTAACTACCGTTACCTATTTATTAACAGCAGCTGTTGGCTCGTTTTCAATTGATGAATGGGACATGGACCTTTTCTTTTCGTGCTGGTTTTTTGCCTGCACCGAAGCACTCTTTTGCACTCTGAAGCAGGCTGATTTAATTACACGCGAAACTTATTGGACGAAGTATTGACAGTTCCTAATTGAATTGTGACGAATGCTAATGAAGTCGTTTGCGCTTGAAGACAGTTTTTCGGGAAGTATTTACTGTGATAAAACTACAAAAAATTTAATGAAATAGACAAACGCCTGCAAGTATGCAATTTGCCGTTTAATGTTCCAGTTTCGATGCAGGACCTTGGAGATTGCAGTTTTCTTAACTGGAAAGTTTGTTAACTGTCGATAAAACACATTTGGGTTGTGATACCATCCAAAGTAAGCGAACCAGCAAACGCTCGTTTTATTCCCAAGCCCCCTCCCCATTTAATGCTCTGCACTTTTTCACACTAAGCCGCTTTGGGTTGTCCGTGCCATGTTTTGGCGGGGTTCGTGGCGAAGAGCTTTTGCGTTACCCGGGGTCTTCGGGATTCGGGATCAACAGCTGATGAAGAGAAGACGGATATCCCATTTATCGTCAGCTGTCGATTTGTCTTTCCGTTGCGCTTTTTGCCGTCCACCTCACGAATCCCCGTTTCCCCAGCTTTTCCTTATCGCTGTGACGGTGGACCTGGGACAGTAGGAGATGCAGAAAAACGCGGTTAAAAGGATGCAATTTATGGGTGTGCGACCGTTCCGTTCCGCCGACCGAGATAGTGAATGAAAGGTGGCAAAAACCAGACACTCGATGTGCTTCGCAAAGATGCTGCCAACCTATTCGATTCATCAGGATGGTTTTTTTTTTGTGTTTGCTGTTGCCTCTTCTGGACGAAAAGTGTGGAACCTTGCGCTTTCTCAGGCACAACCGAACCAGTGGAAGAGCTGGTCGTCTCTGTGTGCGATAAAAATAGTAACATTCAAACACGCTGAGCGGCAGCGTAGCCGGTTCGGTGCACGCCTTCTTTTTTGTGAGTCCCTCCAAAGGCGCTGGTGACGGTGGAAAACCAACCTCTTGGCCACTTTCAGGCGTGAAAGGCGAGCGGGTGTGGTGTGGTGATGTGTGGCAGAGAGGCAGAGACTTTTTCTAAGGTGTTTTGTTTCAATCTCCTTTTCTCTGTTTTCCATGCACTTCGTGAAGTATCCTTTCTTCGCTTGCCGTACTCGAGACGCGAGACCTCCTTGCAAAAGGACTGACGCAGTTCAAGCGGCATCCTTACAAAAAACGGGACTGCAAGATAGGGGTTGCTGGGTTGGGTTATTCCATTAGCACTGCCAGCAGAGCAGAGCCATAGTAGGTGGCTCCAACCTACAGGCGAAAAGGATTGTTTCTTCTATCAACATGAAGCTTTAGAGAGACAGACGGAGGGCACGCTTTAAAAATATAAATTTCCTTCGCACGAACGAATGAGTTACAAACCCAACCGAACCGCACCGACACCATCGCACGTACCACCGGAAAGATCCGTCTCCGTCTATAGGTTAGCGGAATCAGCCAAAGAAACCTTCGTCATCCAGTGCGCTAATGAATGAACGATACATTAAGCTCCTTTTTTTTGATGAAAGCCGTCCGCATCCATGTCGAGGAAGCCGGTGGTACCGTTCCAGCAACTCTCGTCACGGTCGTAGCTGCAGGGAAGCTGCAAAGACCATCTGGATGCAGTCTCGGCGTGGCAAACGCAGTACTGCACAGCTGTCCGAACAATAAATGCTTCAAGATTAACATCATTCAAAGACCCGGGCGTGTCCGTGTTCGGTCTTGCCGGTGATGCCACCGAGACACCGGGAGCAGTGCGTTGAATGCCTATGAAAAGATCACGTCTCCCCGGGACCGGATCAACACACGGATGCTCCATTCATTAGTGCCAAGGTGTTGGAATGCTGCATGGAGAAAAGCGCCTGCTTTCTTGTGTGTGGCATTAAACGATTCACCTACTTTACGCCTGCCGCGTATCATCATAAGCGAATGGGACCAGAACTTCCTCGTCTAAGGAAGGTTGGACGAGACATCCCTAAAAATAAATTGAGAGCAATTTACAACCATTTCAACTGCTTGTTAGGTAGCAATACGTGTCATTGGTTGGAAGCGTTTTGAAGTTTTCATGCTGGAATTAATTTCAAATTTTCCTGGTGAGTCATCGTCGCGACTTCTAGGCACGTGCCTCCTTGGTTGGAACGCTCCTCGGAGGAAAGATGCGGATGTTTTAACGTGTGTGCGCGATAATTTGTTGTTATGCGAAGCGGAAAAGCAGCGCTCATTTGTTTGTTCTTGCTTTGTTTATATTAATTTTTATTGTTTTTAATTTATTTTCTCGACCTGCGTTTAAATTTCCTTGTTAGCTTTTTAATATTTTCCGTTTATTTGTTACATTTTATTGATTTCGTTTTATGTTATTAAATTTATTCTTTTTTTTCCCTTTCTTTTCTTCCACCTTTCCGTTTCATCGCCTTTTTGCTGATGTCCTGTGCAGAAATCAGTCTGCCGGAGCTGGTCACCCGATCACTCTCGAACCTCGAGCTGCCAAGTTGTCGCGTGCCCTGTCCCAGCATTATACCACGGCCGTCCGACGCGTCCACCTCGCCCCAACCACAAATCGGCCGCCAGTTCCAGCTGTTCGCTGTCCACGATCGAAACGCAAACCGTGACCGCATCGGTTCAATCGCTGCCATCACAATCGCCACCGCCACCACCACCAGCACCGTTTCGTTGACGTACGAAGATGAGTTATCCCGCAGCCCGGGCCGAAGGAAACCGCGAAACTCGCCGCTCGGTTCCCTGCTGGCTGCGGTCACCTCACCCGTACTGAGCCGCATCTCGAGCGCCAGTTCACCCAACCTTTCCAGCAGCTGCTCGTCACCGTCGTCCGCTTCCGGCAGCCGGATGGAGTATCTGCTACCCCACCAGCAGCATCCGCCGGGCGCGGGTGCTGGACCGGCAACGTCACAACAAATCCTACCAAAACACCGGCAACATTCGCCGAAGATTATTAAGAAAACGCGCCATCTCTCGACCAGCTCGGTCGAGGAGCCGGACGGCTGCGAGCTGAAGGGGGGTGGCAAGAGTGGCCGCCACACGGTCAACAATGGCAACGCGGAAGCGGAACGTAATGCACGCAATGCGCAACACTTGCTGCTACGTTCGAACCGGCTCACCGTGAGCGATAATCATAATTTAAGCAACAGTGGTGGAAACAATGGCACAACGATCACCACCGGTACGACCAACTCGGTCGACGTTTTGGCCGTTCACAACGGCAAAGTGTGTCCCCGTTTGCCATCGTACCAGCAGCAGCAACTGCAGCAACAGTCCGTAGCGGCACCACCGTCCTACTGGAAGCAGAAGAAGCTTCCGAACAAGAAACAGCACAAACAAATGCAGGCACAGCTAGACAAAGTGAACCAAATTAACATTCATCTGCATGGTACGGAGCTTTTACGGACTTGTTTGTTTGATTAAAGTAAAACCGCGGGGAGATAGTAGAGGGAAAATTCGAATCGTATTTCCATGCCCGGGAGGCATAGGAAATTCGTAGTTTGCGTGCGCCTAGCATATTTCGTTCAATTTGTACTCATGAAGCTTATCAAAAACGCGACATCTTGTTTGTCTATTAGAGCGATACTGTTTGCTCTAATAATTGTAAGGCACTGAGTCAATATGAGGCTGCAGGACGTATTCCACCGACATTAGCTTCAATTCCTTTCCTTGTGCTTGATTGATAGAGCACTGAGCCGATCGAGCTCAATCATCCGCCGTCAGTTCATCATAAATCGGCTCAATTAAGCAGCGTCTGTGTGTGTGTGTGTGTGGGAGTGACAAAAACACTCTTTAAATCGCATTCATTCATTAAACCAAACGATTGGTACGCGCCATCGAGTGTATCAATATGCGTAAGGTTCATCACTTATGCATGGGCAATTATCGCGATTGCCTTCGGGGAGGCGCGCGGACGTGTACAGCACGGGGGACACGCCAGTTCAGCTGCATAAATCATTATCCCGCTGTCTAACCGAAAATCTCGCGACACCACACCGGATGCTCGGACCGGATCGAACGAATAACCGAATGGGACAGCTGTCATATTAGATGAGTCGTTTCGGCGCACCCGCGGCTCTGCTCCCGGGATTGGAATATAAATATGTTTTCAAAAGCACACCCACAAACATTTTTGTGCTTTGAAATAATTGGGATGTCCCATCGCCCTCTCACATAGCCACAGATTTTATGCTACGCGTGGGATGCATGCTAATGGCATGTAGTGAGAAGCACTTTAGCGAGCAATTACTTTCCGCAATGTTGCGGTTACATTGCGCGCGTAGTACACGCGTGTGTGTGTGTGTTGGTGATTTTAAATTTAACGCATCGCAATAATTCTTCCAAGTGCGGTCAATGTTATTCAAATTCAAGGGGGTCAATGTTATATAAATAGTTCCGCCAAAAAAGACATGTGCTTGGAGGAGCAAGTTTGGCCGTAACGAACGTGTTACGATGATGTACCGTCGGTATTGGAATTGATATGTAATTAAAAACAGCACTAGCAATTAGTTGGTAATTTACATAATGTAACTAATTTGCATTACAATTGTGCCTGTAAGTGTGAAAACATGCCCGAGAAACGTTACACGAATTCCGTCGTAAATAAAAGACTCATGGATAATGCATTGGAAAGCAAGCTAGTGCCATTTGTACAATCGCTTTAAGTGGTTTGTACAAACAATAGGACTACTAGCATAAATATTCAAACAATCTTTAACTGGATAAGGATTACTGATATTATTCTCACCTGCTCCCTCTCTCCCGCTCTCGATCACAGCCCTATTCTCCGCCGTCGAGCATGGCCACCTGGAAAAAGCACGCACCATCCTGGAAAGCACGGACGTGGACGTTAATAGTCTGAACAGCGACGGTCTCACGCCACTGGATGTGGCCGTGCTCAGCAATAATCGTTCGATGACTAAAATGTTGCTCCAGCAGGGCGCCATCGAGAATGCACATTCTGGTAAGTGACACTCTTCGCACTGTTTTCCTTTTTCTGTTCAACTCGTCCGTAGCGACATTAGCCAACCTGACGACGACGACCCATCGACACTAACCAAACTAGCAACAGGACGACCTTCAAATTTATTGCAAGAAAGAATCCGTTTTCGTCGTCGTGTATTTATCTATTTTTAGTCCTTAAACTCGCAACGAATGACGCATGCGGTGGTGCTGGAAAGGGAGGCATTCGAGACGATAACGCTAGAAAAGTGCCAGTTTGACACCTGCAGCACATGTACAGTCAGTTCCCCGGGCGACAGGTTGACTTTTAATTATTCTTTGTAATTAAAACCTGTGTGGCCCCGAGTGGTCGGTTCGGAAGAACTACCAGGAACGCATATTTCAACATTATCACAACCGCACACGTGGTGATGTTTCTTCAAGTACTTAGTCACGCATACACGACATTGACTAAAAATAGCTAATCCATCCACACCCCACCACAGAGATACATGTTGCTCAGAGGGGACCGAAAGGAAAGACCTTATGTTTTCGTCGATTGTCCTCGCACGACGTTCACCGTTGACCACCGGTTAAGATGTAGGATGACCCCAAGTTGTTGACTGTCATTTTGCTAACGAAATCACCTTGTCTCTTCCAATTAGTGCACGCGGCCAACAGCAACATGGGACTGCATCTGAACAATCTGCTCGGCGAGGCCGAAGCGACTGTGCACGAGCTGGGCAACTTCGACGGCAATCAGCCGGGCATGACCGGCAACGACCGGACCGGATCTGGGGCCAACGCCGGCAAAACTACCTTCTCGAACATCATCGGTAAGTGAGGGAATGGGAATGCGGAGGATAAGCTGACAGTATTACAGCACCCGGCGGAGGGCCGAAGTGAGGACGACGGAACGTTTGATGTTCATTATGAGGTTCATTGCGCACGCCGTGTTCAGATTTGCCGCCATTGCGAACGCAACTTAACCTTTGAGGTTTGATAAGATTATGGCAGTAGGACGCCATTGCCACGGTTGTCCTTTTTGATGAAATGTGATAAGCATTAAGGCATTGGTAGTGAGACGTTTAGTTTAATTTATCGCCCGCCTCCGACAGTTGAATCAACTCCGTGGTTAAGGTTCGTTTGATGCTCATTTTTTGGGCGATTTATGGGAGTATGTGGTTTAATGGTTGACAATTAAGCAAGACAACAAAGGACACTTCTTCGAAGATGGGTGTGGTGGTAAAGGTCAACGTTTTTTTTTTGCTATCCTTTATTGCTGCTTTGATATTCGATACTGTTTTTAATCGTTTGTTAGACACCTCTTTAACGAACCTCCTCTACCTAATGTACCTTCATTCGTCCGACTCGGAATCCTCATCAGCAGTCTGCTCGTCCAGGCATCGCCTCAACCGGTCCACCTCCATCCGCAGACTTGCCTCGGCCGGATCGAGACGACTCGCGGCCACCATTTCATCGTATCCTTGCTGAAGAAAGCCCAATTTCACGAGTGCGGCAGCTCGTCGGGCAAGGCAAGCTACCCGTGCCTTCCGATTCGCTTCGACCGGTGGGTGCAAAAGTTCCAGCGCCGCCGAACAATCTTCTGCCTGTATGAGCGCCCATAAACACAACCGTAAAAAAAACAAAAGAAGAGAAAGAAAAATCGTTAGCCAGAAGTAAAATCCGTCTTTTTGAAAGTTTATGCCCTCGCACTTCTCTGACAGGAGCGAGTATGATCCGGACACGTACACAGCGTTGATAATTTTCGAGCGCCAAGTGTGCGGCGGACCGGTTCAGGAACAGCGCATAGTAATCCTTCGTAAGCCGTATCCCGGCACTGTACGCCGAAATGGCGGCCAGAAAGTTTTTCTGCTGGAAAAACGTATCGCCTCGCTGCTTGAGCCACTCGGGATTTCGCTCGTCCGGGCGTAGCTCGTCATCGTCGAAGCCTACCGAACGGCGGGCAGCGGCCTGCTTGCGGGTCCACTCCTGCTCGGCCTGCTCCATCGATTCCCGCTTCGGAGTCACGAACGTTCGATCGCTGAACGTTACCTCCAGGGTACCGGAACGGCGCACTGCCGGCGGTGATTGTGGTGCTTCGGCGGGGACACTAGGTCCTGCTGGGGCGGAACGCTGAATGCGGGGTGAACTTTTTCGACCGGTCGGTAGCTGTTTTGAAGGATCCGGCCGGTACTCCCTTACCATTGCCAGTTCCATTCGCTTCAATTCCCGTTGCTTGGACTCCTCCAGCAGTGTGTCGATGGCGGTCCGGTCGCTTCGTTCCCGTTCGATCTGCCGATGTATTTCATCCTTCTTTTTACGGTCCTTTTCCACTGCGCGCTGCTTATCACGTTCCTCCAAACGCTTCCGGTGCTGCGCTAGGTAATGCTCCTTGAGCGATGCCCTTTCCGCCCTCGGCACATCCAACTCGACCGCCTCCCAGCGTACTGTTGGGTCCCGCTTGACCAGCTCGAATACTACCTCATTCTCCAGGATACTACAGTGGCTCGCATCCGGGTCGATTGCATGACACAGGAACAATTCCCAGTAGTGTGGTGAGCGCGAAATTTTCAGGAACTGTTCCGTTGTGAAGATGTCATCCGGCTGAAAACGATTTCCAGGAAACGGCACGCGCAGAACAATGTCAGACAGCGGACCATCACCGTCAGCAGCGTCTTCGCAGCTATTGGATTTCTGCTGCCACGTGTAATTTTTCGGTATCAATGGCATGGTGGTGCTCTTGCTGGAACTCTACGTACTGACGGACTACGTTGACTGATTCTATCAACAATGCAGCGCCAGTTGCTACGGTAACACGACGAAGAGTTAATTGTTTGATGTCGTCGTAGTGAAAACTTTGCGCAACGTTGGCACTACTAGCGACATCTAGGTGTGAGTTGGAGCAACCAATTTAAAATCACAGGAATGCTCCATGCTTGTGCTACAGCATATAAAGTTAGTTAATAATTGCTGCTGTTACACAATGTAGTGAAAACGGGCCCACATGGTGCATGGTGAGTAATCCTCCCTGGCCTGTTATTTTGGTATAAAAAGTTGTGTCAAATTCCCAGCATTGTCCTGCACGGGACGAGAAGTTTTGCTTCTCCAAAAATGAAATTACTTCGTTGAAGCGGATGTTTCGTTAGAAGTTGCACGTTAAAAGCAACCTAAATACATTGTGCTGATTTGTTTTACCGAATCAGCCTGCCCTTGGGAGCAACTAAAAGGCCTGGGGAGTTGCAGCCTGTAGAAGCAGGACCACACCAAATTAACACGCCGCCCCTATGTACAACACACGCGTCACCTGCTCGTGCGTTGAGTGGTTTCTGTTGCTTACCAGTGTTTTTCGTCCGAAAGATGTGTTCCACCGTACAAACTGGACACCATCTTATGTTTCAACTTGCTTCTCTTCCTTCTCAGTATTTACAAACACTTTCCCAACTTGTGATTGTGATCAAGCAGTCGGAGCAGCAGTAACCAAACAAAAAAACCTGGAGCAAAATGTAATGAACTAAATAAGTTGTAACGCCACCGCTCCCACAACAGGGACTTTGCACCACGGTGCTCAGCGTCCTGGAACGATGAGCAGTATAGTTTGCGAGCAGAACTTTGCAATTGCAATTCAACGGAGGGGTTTACATTCAAAGTTAAAACGGGATCGCCATCTTTTTTGGCGAGAGGTGAAGTTTTTGGTGCCAGTGCTTGGGTGTAGCCCAAACAGACTGACTTTTTCGAGGGCCATTTTAATTTGGTAGGTTATAATGCTCTGCTTTGTTGTTTGGAGATTGCGTTGAAAGTTTCATAAATTGTACTTCCATCGGTCGCTCCTCTCTTTGTCCCGCGTGTCATCCAGCGTTTGTGGTCCCGGTAGATTTTCTCGAGTTGATGTACGACACCCTTCACGATGGTTTAGTTATTTATGTGATACGGACACACGTTAGGCAGAGGCAGTATTATGGTCACGTTGTGGTAATATTCCGGGCACGGGGTATGGTAAGCTTTCGGAACCATATTGATCATGTGCCTGGGCTACATGACACACCTAATAGGCTATCAAGCGTATGGACGTAGCTTTAATCAACTTCCACTTGTCAGTTTGGCGATCACGTCCGGAACCCAGTTCTTGACAAAGTTTTATATTGTTGGATTGTTTGCGCATACAAGTATCTTCACAATTCCATTAGCGCTGTTCCGGGATGCGTTCCGTGACGTGACTAAAGTGTCACCAAGTCTCAGTGGGACACTTTGGAAAAGCGATCGATCCCGTCACATGCTCCCGGACTTCAATTACTATAAGACCATCCATTTCTCTAAATTGTCTCCCACTGGCTCAAACTATTTCGTCTTACAGATAAAACGCCAATAAACTTCATCCCTCCGCTGCTTGCGATCCTTCGCCCTATCGCATCAGAACGCAAAAGAAAGCTTTACTCAACACAAGAGATTTTATTGCATAAAATATGCATCAAGAATATCAATTCCCAGCTATGTTCGATTGCGCCTCTGGTGCGGCGAATCCCATTTCCGCCCTGTCCCTTTACGAAACCGCGCGAATAATCACATTACAGTGAGAAAATCTATTTCACTACCAGCCAGCGAGCGTTCGTGTGCTATTGTATGCATTTGCCCTCGCTGGAGAAGCAGCATCGGTAAACGGACGAGTAATTCAATGCGCTCGGTGCACACGGTCGAATGGGGGGGGGCTGGGGGTTCAGTTTCGAAACCGAAGAAGCATGTTCTGTGATTAAAAAACCGTGCAATCACCTCTTCTGCTTTTTTTTGCTTGGGAAGGATGCTGGTAAACCGATAGATAGAAATGGAATCTTCAAAAGCTGCTGGGAGTCGCTGCGTGGGGGAGTAGCTGGCGTAATAGGGTTATTGTTGGCAGCCGCAAGGAAACACGAGCCCGTTTGGAAATGCTTTTGAATGTCAATCGATTGAGAAAAAGGTTTCTTTATATAAGCCGTTTAGAATAGTTGACCTTTATCTAGATTGCATCAGGTTGAACTCACTTAAAAAAAGCTGCGTGCGTCTTTGAGATTCCCGTTCCAAGTCTTTTTCTTTTGGCTAACGCTTTCTTCAATCCTCCCATTACAGGCAGCAGCGGTCCATCGGTTACCAGCTGTACCGGGAGCGAAATCGACAAGCAGGTGGGGCTGTGGGAGCGTCGTGTGAAGGGGCTCCGGCGGATGATACTCGGCTGGGACCAAACGAAACCGCCCGATGTGCCGAACCGTATCGACATCGACGTGACCGGTTGCAGTGCGGTCAGCTTGCGGTTGTACGAACCGCTGGAAGGTGCCATAACTACCAAATTCAAAGGTGTGTTAAATGGGGCCACTAAAAACCTCGCCTTTCGTGGCGTGATGCACGCTGCATACCGATGCTAATAATCACGATATAAAACACCTATTTTCTCGTCCCTTCTGCTGCTGGCAGTGCAATGGTCATCCCGGTCAGATTTTAGCAACGTCGTGGGCGAACGTGAAATCAGCGAATGGTGCAGCTTCCACGGGTGCATGGGTGCGGTCTGCAATCTGAACGAGCTGATCCAGGGCCGGCGATACTTCTTCCGAGCGTGCGCTGGCAACGTGAAGGGCTGGGGACCGTACAAACTATCCGTCCCGAACTGTGTCGTACCATCGAGTAAGAAGATACTATCTAAAGAGTTTTACTTTGTTTGCCCTAATGCCCCGTTGAAAATCGAAAGCTAATGCACATTCTAATGGTGATAGTGGTGGTAACCATTTAAAAGGTTGAAAGCTTCTACTGTGATTGGCAACAAAAAGGGCTTCCCAACGTATAATTACTGAATTGTGCGCAACCTTAGTTTAACAACGCATTTCTATTGCGACCGGTAGTCCGATTTGCCTGGTCGGTCAGCTTGTTCGCAACACTTATCTCTCTGACCGTAATCACACAAATGCGTAATGTATTTGCAACGCTTTTTTTTCTACCGAGCTCCACGCGCACGGCTCTCGGTTACCGGTGTCCGTTTCCCGTGGGACAAATGAAAAAGACCGCCCATGGTGGTGTGCCCATGTACGAACAGCGGTTACTGCGTTCCTTCCATTTTCGTTTGAATGCTGTCGGTGAGTCGCTAGGATACGATCGTTCCCCGCCGACTGGTCATTATCAAAGGATGCTTTTGTGCTTTCGAGATGTACACTAACACCATCGAATGGCATGTGGTTAAAGTGTGCGTGTGTGTGTGTCCGTATAGGACACCCACGGGAAAATGTGGGAAAGTGTAACGAATGATGCGCGTTGCTAGCCGTTTGTGATGGGCAATGGCCACACAAACGAATCGCTCGGGGCAAGGTGCTGCGCTGTAAATTTGTCCGCAGCGTACCCCGGCGTGGCCATAATTCTTTCACCACTTTTACCAATGAACCACTGTTTCTCTGCTGCTCCGCAGGCTGGCGAGACGTCGAGGGCCGAGACAATCGATTCGCCGGCAAGCAGCGCAATCTGGACGAGCTGTTCAACGCCGTCCGGCTGGCACGGCCCGACGATGCATCCGAGATCGCGCTCGACGGCGGACAGCAGCAGAAACGTGCGACGAAAAAGAAAACCACCATCAAGCAACTGTTTTCGGCGGCGTCCAAATTTCAGAAGAATCTCAAACGGTAAGTTCCCCGACAGGCTTTTCGCACGTTATTTAGTGCCATCGTTTCCCACATTTACGCCGCTCAACACTCGCGTTTCACCAGGGGCATCTATCTGGCCTGCGTCCTGTACCACGAGGATAAGCTGCTGCTCACGAACGAAGACTTTGTGCCGGTAATTGAGATTGATGAAACCTTCACCAGCAATCTACACACGGACTTCTACTGGCTGATGAAGGTGAGTGAATGCGTAGCAACCCATGGCCATGGAAGGCACGGGCGAGCTAAATCAGTAAAAATTACGAACCGTCCAAACGGTACTTTGGAGCATCAGCCAGCCCGGTCCCCGAGCGGCTGACATTTCCAGCGAGCCTCCGACTACAGCCTAGAGTGGTGCAATTTTATTTATTCATTTCATGTTGAGAGCGCTGTTGGGCGCAGTTCCTAAACACACTGGAAGTGAGTTTACGTCCGGTTACCGTTTTTCTTCCAACGATTTTTTTTCTAATTTCCCTTGCCACGTTTATGTGTTTTTCTGGCCCAATTCACCTATATGGGCTTGATTGCATATTACTGTTAGGGAAAAATTGTTACTGACAAGGGAAGTGCACTTAGTTGTAACACGCAATGTGGATAAAAATTTGTGGTAATGATGATCAATCTGAAGGAATAACTTTCTTAAGTGATTATTACATATCAAGGATGGGATGCGCAAAGTGGTCGCAGAGTGCTGTATTAAACTGTTGAAGGAAATCTTGAGGTCCTCCTCATCCTTAGAATCGTCTTGAAGAACAGCTTTTGACTTTATCTCATGCTAGGTTGCCTGCACATGGGATGACGTGAAGCTGCTGCGGATGGACATGGAACGGAATGCGTCGTCGGCGATACACTTCCGCACGAAGTTGTTGTCTGCCGCATGCCAGATGCAATCCTCCCTATCGATTACCGATCTCGGCCAGCTGTTCTATCGCCCGTTACGGGACGTGCACGGTACGGTGGTGCTGTCCTGTGTAAACTGTATAAAAGTAGGTGCTTTTTCAGATAAAAATTGTACTTCGTATTTCCAAAATTGAATCAATTCTTTGCTTCCATCTACACCAGAGTCCCAAAGCGGTGTCGGTGCTCAACTCTCGCTGGATACAGCTGAACAAAATCCACAAAAAGCTCGCCCTCTCGACGGAGGACAGCAGCATTAACGAAATTCTAATGAACTCCATCCAGGAACAGATCAACTATCACCAGGTCTCAAACATCCGGCTTTCGCGCGGGCTGTACGTAGGTTATCTCAAGATGCAAAGCTCGGTGGACGTTATCCAGGTGGTGGTACCGGTGAAGGCACCGAACGTGCTGCCGCACTGTAAAATTCGCGACAATCCTCACGTGTCGGCGTAAGTACAGCACGCGATGGCGTCTCTTGCACTCCCTTTCAACCGTATTAATGTTGTGCGTGCTTTTTGAATTCTAGCGAGGAATGGGAACTGATTAAGCAGCACAAACCCTCGAGCATTTTGGAATTTCGACCCAAACATCAAGGTCCCACCGAGGTGCAGCTGCACTTCCTGGAACTGCTCACGAAAGCCGTCCACAACCTGTTCCAGTACATGGACATCCCGGTGGATGTGGCGGTCGCCCACCGGCTGTACGACGTGGAGGTGATCGAGCTGAACGCGGACGTAAGCTTCCTGATCATTTGTCCGCCGGCGGAAAGTAGCTGCGCCGTGCCGGGACAGAAGGAAAGCTTGCTGCAGCGCGGCGATCTGTTCTCGATGCCGATCCAAGCGTTCGAGATGATACATCTGAAAACGTACCAGAGCAGCATCATACAGAAGTACTCGCGGCTGTCCTGCATTCTCGAGCTGGACACGATGCTTGCCAACCATCTGCACCGGGAAGCGTTTAGCAGCTCGGAGCTGCAGAAAGCGAAAGATCGGTTGGCGAAGCTGCAAGAGCTGTCGGGCGGGTTAAACACCATCTGGAAAGGTGTGCGATGGTTGATGGACGTGATCGGCTATGCGCGCGATCGTGCCAACATGCCGGAGCTGAACATGAAACAGATACTGGACTACAAGACGACCTACTTCGGTAAACTGCCGAAAAATGGCGGCGGTGATAAGAAAAAGGGTGGCAGCGAATCGCAACTGCTTCATCCGCCCGGCACGGCACCGCCGGGCGCGAACAGCTTCCACAAGAGCAGCCCGGGCCGTGGATCGTGGCCCGGCCCGGCGGTAGAGAATACGCTCGGTCACAACGGTCTGCTGGACGCGGAACACTCCAAGTCCGAGCAACTGCTGAAGTACAACAGTGCCCGGTTTCTGAACGTGAGTCAGGCCGGCTCGCGGAAGAACAGTGCCGACTCGAACTCGGTCGCTACGCACAGCAGCTACTACTCGGTGACGGGCGTAGAGCCGGAGAAGGAGTTTGTGGTGGTGCCACGGTTGCCTCCGTCACGGTCGGAAGATACGCTCAACAGCTCGCATCATCACGGAGGCGATGGAAAGCTGCCCGGCGGCACGATCGGCATGGGTGCGGGGAACAAAAAGCGACCACCCACCATCTACTCCAGCTACTCCGCCACATCCAGCCCGTTGCTTAACGTCCGCTCGCCGTTTCTAGTGCCGATGGTACCAACTGCCAGTCCGGTAAGTCTCGCACCGAAGGTAACGGTTCCCGTCGAGGATATTGAAAACTCCAGCAAGCAGCAGGTGGTTGGCACGGGTGTCGGGCAGCAAGCAGTCGCTCCCCTTGCCGCCGTAACCGTGGGTGGTGCCGTTCCGTTTAAACTGTTGGCCAAAAAGTCACGTGATCAAGCGTTGAAAGCGATCAATTTTATTGAACGAGAGCAGCAGCAAGAGATGGAAATCTTCGAGGAGACTAAACCCATCCTAACGACGACGTACCTTAAGCCAACGCTGGCCGCCCTGCAGCACGAAGCGAAATCCTACCAGCAGCCGGAAGTGGCGGAACCGCGTGAAGGAGTAACGGTCCCGGGGCAGGAAGCGCCACACCCTCCCCACACACCAAGTTCCGTTGCGATTACGGTGGAGCAGACGCTGCCGGTCGGGCCGGGCGAACCGGACGAGCCAAGCGCGCCGGAACCGACCACCGAAACGGCCACCGGTGGAACCGTAGCAAACGCCACCAGCATCCTGCAGGTGTACGCCGCCTACGAGACGGGCTTACCGAGCGGAACTTCCCTGAAGCTTCGCGTTACGCCCAAAACGAGTGCGCGCGAGGTGATCGATCTGGTCGTGAAGCAGCTCAACATGGCGGTGGTGTTGAAGGGTCGCGAAGGCCCCATCTACACACCGGAACGGCTGGACAGCTTCTGTCTGGTGGCGGTGATCGGCGCACGGGAACGCTGCTTGCGTGACGATTTCCGCCCGCTGCAGCTACAGAATCCGTGGCGCAAGGGTCGGCTTTACGTGCGCCAGAAGCATGAGCTGCTGGCCGCGATCGAACATTCCAACCGGGATACGGCGGACATTTAAATTCGTGCGACGATGTGATAGTACGGCGGCATGTTTCGAACCGTGTAGTTGTTGTTTCAAATTTTGTTATGCCCTTTCCGAGGTACTTTAGTGACACCACACCACTAAGTAACACACACGCACACACGTGTGGTCGACTTGTTTGTAAATTATTTGCACAGTTCTGTACATTTTGTAAAACTGATCTACTAATAGGCGTGGACAGTGATCGTAAGCTTAAGTGCAAACGGTAAGAAGAGACGATCGTATTGGGTGTTTTTACTAACCTGACGAACAAACGAAGAGAGCTGAGGAAATAAATGGTAGGCCAGACGGTAGAGTAGCTTGTAGAAAGTAAGAAGAGCAAAAGGACAGATGTTTTGTAGGTTATGCGAAGCAAACGCAATTGACAAAAGTAGAGCTCATTTGCATCGACACGAGCTACACAAACTAGGGACAAGCAAACCAAATACCAAAAAACCTTTAATGACCGATTGGCGGATCTCTGGAGATGGGCTGTAAAGGATCGCCCATCTAAAAACAGAATGGGGAAGAATTTAGCAGATCGATGTAATTTGAACCACAAACCTACTTAGGGTACATCAGCAGTTTGATTCAAACCACAAACGCAAATCAATTACTCTCAACGGCAGATGATAGATGTTTTTATTTTAACCCTTTTTATACGGAGAGTGATCAGCTTATTACTAGTGGTAGCGATGGACGAAGGTAATTAGACTAGAGAGATAGAAAGAGAGAGAGGGAGAGAGAGTATATATATATTAGTAAAAAGAAAGTCCGCGTAAGTATACATTCTGTAAACTCTAATTGCCAGTGAATTGTGGGAGAATCCTAACAAGAAGCAGCCAACATCCTACGTTCATTCGAATCCGTTAGCGTGCAATTGTAACAGGGGGAAAGGATTGCTTTTGGTTCTCGTTTGCACACACACACACACACACACACACAGGGGAGTTTATCGATCTCACATTCTAAATCAATGTTTGCAATAGACCCATTTCAAATGTAGGGATTTTAGCACCTCACAGGACAAACAGAGAGAGAGAGAGAGAGAGAGAGAGAAAGAGAGCTGTAGGGCGTGATAGAAAGGAACCAAGCATCTTGAACATTCTAATACCCCCCCTTACCAATAGTATCGAGCTTAGTGTATTTGACCACCAACAGGACAGGAAAATACTACTACCACACACACACACATACACATTTTTGGATATCTGGATAATTCTGGCACAATCTTTTAGACAAGCGTCTTGGTAGAGACCCGGACTGAGAAGGCCCCATGGCGCACCGTCAACCCGATAACACTTAGATAGCTCAATTGAAACAACGATCAATAGAAACCACAAATTATGGATCACACACACACAAAGCAGAAACTACATCGACAAGTTTTATCCTAGAGTTGATCAAGCATCGTTTACGGAAACAATAGTAGAGATCCATTTTTTAGTGATATTTAGAGGAAAAAAATTTGAATCAAAGTACGCATGACCCAGATGGACGGATCGCGAACGAGACGTAGGGCGCCAATTCTCCACCGGATCCTGTTTTTTAACGATACACCAAATAACCGTGCGGAGGTTAGACGCTTAAGTACGAAAAATTTGATATTAATGTTGGTTGTTCGGCCCGAGCTAAAAATCGAACATTTGAATCGATGCTGCGATTTTCCATATGGTGGTGTGATAGCTGGAGGGCATTAAAAATCCGGTACAACCGTGTAACCACAATTAGACGTTCGATCTAATGCGAGTAGCAGCTGGGTAGCGGTTTAGAATAGAAAATAGCAGCAGAAGCAGCAATCCCTTTGATGAACAAAAAGATGCCCAACACGGAGAAAACCCCCCACCATTAACTAATCATATGTGGTGTTATTTAGTGTGAGACCAGAACGAAACCAGCAACAAATAGGAACCATTAGCTACAGACTAGCGATAACTGATGACCTTTTGGGGGGGGGGGGTTGAAGGTGAAACAAAAATTCGAATGGTGTAAAGCGAGCGTTTTATCCCCGTCCGGTAACCGCCGGAACACGTGGCTGTGGCGAAGCGTGTGTTGGACGGGACGCGGACACAGCTAAACATCGGTTTATTAGTGTGTATGTATGTGTGAAAGTGCAGAAAACGAGAGGAGGACGTGCGAGAAAATTGAAAAGAAGAAAAAACCTGTGCAAAACCCCCCACTTGGACACCATCGCAGAAGGAGAGCTAAGAGAAAAATGCACCAGATTCTATCCATGTTGATCATACCCGGTGCGGCGTTGAGATAGTTTGAATCTACTGAAGCACACATGATGACACGCGGGGAGCATTGGCGAGATTTCATCTTGAGAGGAGGGATTTTTTGAGCTCAAAATTGGATTGAGGATTATAGTTCGACAATGACAAAACACGTGCTTGACGGAATCACTATTGAGAAGCATCAGCTGAAGGACGACTCTTTGCGGTACAAAACTGTCAAGAACCTCTTAAACTCGTTCGAGAAGAAGATGCTCAGCCTTCTTCACTACAACCTCGAGAGGTCTCGGCCTACCATTTCTGGCTTTCTGTGACCTAATTTTACCCGTAGTAAAGTATTCAACGATGCGGCAAATCGTGGAGAAGATGGCGGAGCAGCAGCTCCACTCCTACCATCTCTTCATTGATTTTAAAGCCGCATGTGGCAGCATAGCCTGGGTAAACCTGTACTGTTTGGAATGCTGGCCAAGCTTACCAAGAATGACAATGGCCAACATCACATGCCAGGTGAAGGTGGATGGAAAACTCTCAGGGCCCTTTGCTACCACCAAGGGCTTGCGCCGGGGAGATGGGCTTGCCTGTCTCCTTTTCAACCTAGCGCTAGAGAGAGCCACCCGCGACTCGGAGGTGGAAACTTCCATCTTCTATAAGTCAATCCAGATCCTGGCATACGCTGATGGCATAGACATAATCGGTTTGAGGCTCTCCTTTGTAGCAGAAGCTTATCAAAGGATCGAGCGTGCGGAACAGAACCTCGGGTTGGAGATTAACGAGACGAAAACCAAAATAATGATGGCACCACCAGCGGCCCTGCTAACAAACACTGATTTACGCAGGGGTAATGTACAAATAGGTGACCGCACCTTCGAAGTCGTCCAAAACTTCACCTATCTGGGGTCAAAAGTCAGTCCACCGACTACAACATTGATGTCGAGTTACGCGCAACGGTGCTGGCTGGCAACCGGTCATACTAAAGCCTGAGGAAACTTCTCCACTCCACATGGACTCAGGAGACATGGAGAGCAGGCGTGGTAGGCCCAAATTGAGATGGAGTGATGGCGTTGATGCGTCCGCCAGAACGGCCGGGATAACGGATTGGCAGACGACGGCGCTAAACCGTGGGCGGTGTCGAGAATTGTTGCAGCAGGCCAAGTCCGCAGAGCGGTTGTAGCGCCTGATAAGTAAGTAAGTAAGTAAAGTGTTCAACCCTACGTACGGGGAGGCGGTTCTGGATGCGATTTGAGTCTCGGTCCTGCCGTGTGAAGATCGGTCTGCAAGAGGATTGGTCGTTGAAGGTAGGTGTCAGATATTCTGACGAGCTCCATTGCTGAAACGGGTCTCTGCCGGCCTTGTTTGGCCATCAGTTACAACAACCTAAAAGACCTGATAATGTTTTGAAAAAGTAAATTTATTAGTCTTCGTCACAATAAGAATATTACTATTAAATGAAGTCAGGTTGTGGTTTAAAAGTAGCCTCCCCAGCACACGATTCGATCGCATCTCGCCCGGTCTAGGATCAGCTTTGGCCAGGCTATAGTTCACTGCCGAATGGCCGGCCTACGATCGACTTAAAGGTGCGATGCTCATTATCCGTGTATCTTCACGAAACTAACGCCCTGCATCGGGTGTATCACTCGCATGTGCAGCTGGTAGTCCTGGCGCTGGGAAAACAGTTTGTGGCAAATGGTACATTTGATGCCAAAGTTTTCATTCCTAATACCGTGCGCCTCGTACTCGTGCTTCTGATACTGTAGCTTCGTCCGGTACGACATGTTGCACAGCTTGCACTGAGTCCGCTGACCGTCGCTCGCGCCTGCCGACTGTTTCGAGGAGCTGTTCTGAACGGTACCATCTGTTTGCCGCTTTTGGCAGGTGTGCCTGTAATAGTTGGACAGCTCGACAAAGAGATTCGAACACTGGTTGCAACGGTACAGCTGTTTCGAGGCAACACCGCCGACACTCTGGCTGTGCTGTTGGCCGGTAAGCTGAGCCGGTCTTCTCTTGCCACTAGCCTCCACATTCAGCGTTCGGGTGGGCGTGCACATCACGGCTGAGGGAAGCTTTGTTGGCACGGATTTCTTCGGTAACACAGGTAAGGATGGTGCTGCTGCCGATCGTTTTCTAACGGCTGAGTATGTAGCACCTTTCGAATGAGAGGCGTTTAACAGGTGGGTGGTTTGAAGATTGGCAGGTGGTTTCGGCGTTTCCTCCGTCTTCAGCTCGATCAAGGTTCCACCCTCCATGACGATGTGCTGCAGCTGACCATCCACATGATACACATCGATTTGTGCCTCTTGTCGTTCGTTCTGCTCCGCGATGGGAACGTCTTCCACGGTGATCTGTTCACCGCTGCCGCCGCCAAACACATTCGATACAATAAGCTGTTCCTCGTACCCGTTGTTGTCTACATCGATGAACAGAATTGGCGAAGGATCGTACATGTCCATCATGGATTCGATTGTGTTGACGGGAATCTCCGACTCGATATCGTTCACCATCTTCCTGCGCTGGCCTTGCAAGAGCAACCGCAGCGCATAGCTGTACTCCTGTGCGTTTTTGTACAGTTTGTCGAAATCATACAGCAACCCGATGCACATCTCGCACACAGCGCTCGGAAAGTCCTGGTCTGGCCGAAGCTCCAGCTGCAGATAGGTTTTGGCAAGCCTGAGAATCTCACCATGCGTTTCCTGCGCCTTCGGACTAGAACCAATCACGTTCAGCAGATTGATTTCCGACAAGCAGAAGCGACAGAATTTGGATGCGTCTGAATTGGGACTACAATTGGGGAAAAAACTGTATCACTTTTCCACTCGTGGTTTTTTTGGATTTTCTTTACTTACAGCGTAACAGAATTCATGTCCACATTAGTTTTATTTTACTTTTTCAGCGAGCGAATGCAGAATGCCGCTCAAACTGTGTATGGCTTGTTGTTATTTATTTGTGTTTACAAGCTGTTTGTCAAAAAGGTACAGTGCTGACAATTTATCGACGTCAGCATCATACAAGGTACGTATTTTGCTCATCGCATTATGATTTTTATGTTTTGCATGAAGTTTAACAAAAAATAATAAGTAATGAGCAGCGACCAGAAGATTTCGCAAAGATAGTCGTTTCATAAATAAAATGTTTTTTTGTTGTGGCGTTGTTGCGAAAAGTATGACATACACTGTGCGTGTTTACGTTTTCCAAAGTGACGTTTGCTCAGTGTCATTGTGTTGGGCTGGTTCAGCTTTCAGGATTCCTGTTTTCAATTAGCTCCAGACAGTGACTCAAACCTGTCGCTTGTTGAAAGCAGACGAGATTTTAATGGTTTTGTGCTGTGATTACATTAACCAGGCGGTACCGGAGTGCCGTTCATCACGAGTCAATGGTTGAATCTTGGAATCTGTGCCGACCTCGTAACAACGACTGATCTAGACCTGATCTAGCTACGAGGTATGTTTTCGTGCAGAGCACAACCAACGTACCAAGAAAGAAACGTTTTTGTGACTCGTCGGAAGCTCCGTTTTCCTTTATTTTGTAGCTTCTTGGACCCTCCCATGTACTCGGGACCACATCGTTCTATCGAAAGCAAAACATCCCGCCGTTCGTACTAACACATTCCTGGTGTACATGCGTTAATCTCTACCATCATCATCATCATCCATGCATCGCTCTTATCAGTAGCGGAGTGTCGTTATCGGAGATTGCACTGTACCCTTCGTACAGCGATAATTAAGCGTTACGTACGCAATTCGGAAACTTTGCACAGTAGTCATCCTCAGCTTTGCTTCGCACAGGTATGGAACCTCACCTGCGGCTCGTTACCGGTACGATCGATCGAGTGTTCACCGGTCGGCAGCCGTGGCAGATCGTCGCCATCACCACGACGACGGTACTCGGCACGGTGTGGCTCTGTCAGTTGCTGTTCCAGGACGAAAGTCTTTATCAACGTGCGAAAAAGAAGGTGTTCAAGCTGGCTCGTCTCATACCGGCCGTACGGAGGAAGGTCGATGCCGAGATCCAGAAAATAAACGACGGGTTCATCAAGGACATTAGCCAGGCGGGTAATTACTACACCGAGCTGCCGAACGATGGCATGAGCCAGGAGGAAATACTCAACCAGGTGGACCAATACCTCGAGCTGGGTCACTACCGCTGGAAGGAGGGATTCATTTCCGGTGCCGTGTATTACTACAACCCCGAGCTGATAAGGCTCATAACGGAGGTGTACGGTAAAGCGTCCTACACCAATCCGCTCCATCCGGACGTGTTTCCGGGCGTGTGCAAAATGGAGGCTGAAGTGGTCCGCATGACGGCTACCCTGTTTCACGGTGGACCAAGCGCGTGCGGTACCATGACGACCGGCGGAACCGAATCGATCATGATGGCCTGCAAAGCTTACCGGGACTATGCGAACGATCAGCGCGGCATAACCAAACCCAACATGGTGCTGCCCGTAACGGCTCACACGGGTTTCGATAAGGCGGCCAAATACTTGGGCATCTACACGAAGGTCGTGCCCGTGCATGCCGACACGACCGAGGTAAACATTGCCGCGATGGAGCGTGCCATCAACCGTAACACGGTCATGTTGGTCGGATCGGCCCCGAACTTCCCGTACGGTACGATGGACGATATCGAGGCGATTGCGGCGCTCGGACGCAAGTACAACATCCCGGTACACGTGGACGCCTGTCTGGGCGGGTTTTTGATCGTGTTCATGAAGCGTGCCGGGTATCCGGTGCGTCCGTTCGATTTTAGCATTCCCGGCGTGACGAGCATCTCGGCCGATACGCACAAGTACGGCTTCACGCCGAAAGGTTCGTCCGTGGTGCTGTACTCGGAGAAAGTGTACCGCCACTATCAGTACACGGTGACGACCGAGTGGCCGGGCGGTGTGTACGGATCGCCGACGGTGAATGGGTCCCGTGCGGGCGGCATTATCGCAGCCACTTGGGCCACCATGATGAACTTTGGACTGGATGGTTACGTAGAGGCAACGAAGCGTATCATCGATACCACTCGTTACATCGAGCAAGAGTAGGTGGTTGCTAAGCAACAATTTCGCTTCATCGCGTTCAAGTAGCTCGCGCTGCTAATCATATTGCTCTACTCTGCTCTCTACAGATTGCGTGCCATCAAAAGCATCTTCATTTTCGGTACCCCAGCTACGAGCGTGATCGGTATCGGGTCGCGCGATTTCGATATCTTCCTGCTGGGCGGAGAGCTAAGCAATTTGGGCTGGAACTTGAACTCGCTCCAGTTTCCCTCGGGGTAATTATTTTCATCCCTTTGAGTCGTCGCGGTGTCTGATCACTATTAATCCGGCATTCCGCTCGTTTTAGCATCCACATCTGCGTAACGTACATGCACACGGAGGATGGCGTGGCGGATAAGTTCATCCTGGACGTGCGCACCAAGGTGGCGCTAATCATGCAGAATCCCACCAAGCCGGTCGAGGGCAAGATGGCCATCTACGGTGTCGCCCAGTCGGTACCGGATCGGGAGCTGATCGGAGATTTCACCAAGTGCTTTATCGATTCCATGTACTACACGCCGGTCGATCGGATGACCGGTGGCAAGTGAACCGCACGCGGCGCCAACGTTACGTCAAACGTACAGTGGCATTTCAAACACATCAGCGAGAGAGGCACCGGAGAGAATTAGGGCCCCAGAAACTGACTCAAAGTCGTTTGTAACGCAAAGTATAAACAAACGTTGTTCGAAGCCTATTGAAATCGTGTTGAGGTCGTGTTGCAGATGTTTATTCGTTCGGTTTTGTTAAGGTAAGTCGCGTAGTGATTCATAGTTCGAATGGGGCATTTGCATACGTGCGCTGTAGATCGTACCATAGGTTCATACGGGTCGGATTGGGAGTTTGCTGGGCCAGCATTAGATCGTGTCCAATCGATAGATATCCTGTCCCTGTTGCTCCCATCGAAGGCCATTGCACGTTTTGTAGCAACGGGTCTTGAGTTGGAGTAGGGTTGCTGTGGAAAAAAGGAGCTTTTTATGATCTTAAAGATTTAAATTGGTCTGCCTGGTGCTTACCCGGTTCTGGCAAAGTTTGTCCACATCCGGACGAGACGGCTGCTTACCGTGTTGGCATGACTGTCGGGTGAAACCGGTACCAGCATGGCGGACGGTATGTGGAACAAGTACGGAAGCTCGTCCGTATGGATCGCTCCCGGATGCTGCACGCCAAACAGTTTCTTGTACAAATTCAAGTCACCATCGTACGAGAACTGATAGTAGTACATGGGAACGGTAGACGATTGTGCGTGGAACCGAACCGTTTGATCGATCGCGAACAGGAACAAATGATCGGACTGGTACACCGTCCACTCGTAATCCAAGCTGGCATCCAACGGTCGACTCTGCCAGTAATGATTCCGAAACGCACCGCTTATCTGGCCGGATGCGGCGGTTCCCTCTCCGACGTTCCAAAACATGGGCACCAACAGATGAGGGTTCGCGTTGAACTGTCCTTTAACCGTCGGATCGATCGCATTTTCAAAGGCGGTGAAAAACGCACCCTCCAGATCGTTGTACCCGACGATGAGCGGAACTCGATGGGCTCCGTTTCGGATAAGCTCTATCGGGCGCTGCCGTATGAGGATCTCCTCCGGTGCGTCACTAGGCTCCACCACCGGTCCAAAGTCACTGGGGCGAAGAAATCTCGGTACTGGAACGGTGAGTCCAGCCTGCTGAAACGGAACAAACTGTTCCGCCGGTACCGTTCGCAGTTGTTCGACGTAGGTGGTGCTGTCCGTGCCAAACCCGAGCGCGGACGCAATCCGATCGGCGTAAAATCGTGGTCTCGGCTGGAAGGCGTACGGTACGAGTGCCGTGCTGCTCTGTGCAATCGCTTTATGGAACAACCCTTGGCTCGCGTCGACAAGCGTCAGCAGATGTACCAATGCAGCGCCGGCCGAATTTCCAAAGATTGTTACATTGTCCGGATCACCACCGAACGCCCGGATGTTGGCTCGTACCCAGCGCAGCGCCTGCAAACAATCCTTCAGTCCCCAGTTACCAGCGGCATAGCGATCTCCGGTACTAAGAAACCCGAGCACACCCAGCCGATAGTTGAGCGTTACGAGTAGCACATTTTCCTGGACCAACTTTTCCGGCCCAAACTCGTCGCTGTTGCCCGAGTTGGCGTTGTAACCGCCACCGTGTATCCAAACCATTACCGGACGCGTCCCGATGAGCTGCTGGGTGTAAATGTTTAGATACAGACAGTCCTCGCTACCACGCAGCTGTCCAGGGATAATGGACAGTTGGAGACACTCGGCACCATGGCTGCTGGCATCGCGCACACCTGGCCAGCTTGCGCGCGGGACAGGATTGCGAAAGCGTAATGATCCTACCGGAGGCTCCGCATACGGCACTCCCTTGAATGCGTAGTAGCTGCAGAACAATCCGCACGACTCCGTTGTACCTTGAAGCTGCCCGGCCGGGCTGTCGATGATGGGTCTGGACGGGTCATTCTGCGCACTAACCGTACCAAGCGATGCTAGCGTCAAGATGCTGACGAACGTAACGAAAGCAGCCTGTCGGGCGGACATTTTGCGAAAGTATACTTAACTGAACTCCGGTAGTCGCATTCGAAAGGGAGGTCCAAACCATTCCGAAGATAAGATTAACGATTCGGATAATCATGACGCTCTTAGGATTTGTGTATCAAGATAAGATGATGGATTGTGTTTTTGTGCGAAGGTTAGAAACAGTCAAAGAATCCTGGAGAAGCGATCCTGCTCTCATTACCAATAGGAAGAATTATTGTTCTTAACAATAACCTAGGGACCTCCACTATATCTGGCATAGCTGACATAACTTACCATGCCTATCTGGATAGTCAGTCCTACATTTGAGAGGGACTGTTAGTTCGATAACGAACCGTTGTTGAACCGACCACGCGAAGGAATGGTCGATTCGGAGATCTCCGCGCAGATTCCTGGCCTTGTCAGAGTTGCTTGAATCAGGCGGCTAACCTTTTTTCCTGGAAAACCAGGAGAAGTTTTTAGCGGCGGACTCGCACTACACTAACTCGGCGTGGACAACGGGAATGCCGTAGCTCGATCAGACGATTAGCCTTTTTTCCTGAATAACCAGGAGAAGTTTCTAACCGTGGTTCTTGCTTGGCTTGATTTCGCCTAATTCTTCCGACGGAGTGGGGAGGTCAAAGTGCGTAACCAATTTCCGGAGGGAAGGCAAAGGTGAAACTTTCCCGATTCTGTATGGATACCCAAACAATTAAACACAAGCTTCTTCGTTGAGGTCTGGATTACAAGTCGATTTTATTCTCAAAAAATCCTGTCTTATATACTAAAATTCTGTGGGAAAAAGAACATGAAATAGCATTACATCGATCTCCTTTATCCTAACTCGGTATGCCGATGCGTTTGATCCCTGCCTGACGTCGGCTAGTGTAGGAGGTCTGTAACGTTACAATGTCTGGCGATTGTTACCCTATCGTTTTATGACCATGGGTAATGCATCGCGCATCTGTGGTTCAAGTGCGTATGTTTATTTTCCTATTGCCTTTTGCCTGCGCGTCGTTTACTCTATTCGTCAAGTTGGTCTTTCCTTCACTGCCCTACGACCGTGCCTTGATCTTCGCGCAGGTCCTTTTTTCGTGAAACTAATCGCGCAACGATAACGTATGCGTTGGGTTCTAGCGTTAACCTTTTTCGGCCTATGTTCTTCACTTTCGTATTTTATTACATGGCCTGAGTTTATGATTACCATATGTCGAGATTTGTCCCTTTTTCGAGATATTTCCAATAACGCATCATACTCTTGTTTTCTCATGCTAGGAGGTCGCTCTGTTAGTTTAGGTTTTTCCTAAAATAATATTTGCCGGTGATAATTTATCCTAAACAAAGATGTTTATAAATTTTCCATCTAATCCTTGCATGCCGTTAAATCTAGCTCAATTCGTCGCGTTGGTAACAGGGACACCCCCGATGGATTATCGTAAGACGCCATATTGCCTCGTCATTTAATGCCACCCATTATCGTAACCCTCCATCTACCAGATTCTTATCAAATCCCTCAACAAAATGTGCGTAACATGCCAAGACCCCCCCCCTCAAAAGCAGTAAGATACGGTCGAATCGCATGTTTTTCGCTTAGTAAATACAACAACTACTCTAACCGCTTCTTTGGTCGACACCGATAATCCTGCCATTAGAGGACACACCGCTTATTGCCGTTGACGTCAAAGTGAACAAAAACAAGATAAACTCAGACCCCACCTAAAGTAATTGGGAGTGGGACGTGGAAGGAAAAGAGTACTTCGAAAGACGATCAATGGCTGGCCTGGTTCACTTTCTCCAAGCAGTAAAAACAAACCCAACTCCAGTAATGTGTAAATTGAAAAATCAAGTCTTTTAATCGTCGCATTCAATATGCTGCCCCTGCCTTATCGCTTAGCTCAGTATCAGATTAGTTTGAGTGGAAGAAAGTGTTCCCTTCAGTTGCGTGGGAAGCGGAACGGATCGTTGGCGTAGCGGGCCTCCAGATCGCGCCACACTGCCGTACGCTGGCCGTTCGGGTTGACGCTCGTCACCAGATCGTGCCCAATGTCCATGTACGGCACGGACGACGCCGTGACCGGCAACCACTGGCGGCTCTGCAGCAGCGTGTCCACTGCATTCGGCGTCGGGTTGCCGAACCGGGCAAAGTTGGTGAACAGACGCACGAAGCGATTGCTGACCGTGCGCGCGTGGTTCGTTGGCAGGATGGGCGAGATGCTCAGATCCGTCACCGACCACAGGTACGGGATGTCGTCGGCGTGCATTGCGCCGGGCCAGCTGGAGAGCAGCAGCACCCGCTTGACCAGATTCAGATCACCGTCGAAGCTGAACTGATAGTAGTAGGTGGGGGCACTGGAGCGCTGCGCGTGCAGCCGAATAGTTTTGTCGATCGCGTAGATGAACTGCTGGTCGGTGTGGAACGTCAACCACTCGACCATGATGCTGTCGCTGAGCGGACGATCCTGCCAGTACGCGTTGCGGATGCCCTGGCTGACGGCCGCCGCAGCTGCCGTACCGTGCGGGATGTTCCAGAAGTGCGGCACGAAGTAGTCCGGATTGCGCGTGAACGCGTCCCAAACCGTGCTGTCGATCGTGTGCTCGTACACCATGAACAGACTCTCCATGCTCATGTACCCGGCGATGAAGGGCACGTGGTTGAACGTACCCGCGTTCATGATGTCAATCGGCAGCTGCGTCAGGAAGGTTTCCTCGGGCGAGTTGACCGGTTCCGCGTTCGGCACAAAGTCGAACGGCTTGAAACCGCGCGGGATCTCAATGTCCAGCCAGCCTTCCTGCACTTCGATCAGCCGCTCGATCGGTGTGTTGCGCAGGCTCTGCACCAGCTGCGCACTGTCGTGCGTGTATCCGAGACGGTCGGCCAGCCGGTAAGCGAGCTCCCGCGGCCGATACTGGAAGCCCCATGGAACGAGCGCCGTACCGGACTGGGCGATCGCCTTGTGAAACAGTCCACTAGCCTTGTCGGAGAGGACGAGATAGTGCACGGCCACACCGCCGGCACTCTCGCCGAAGATGGTCACATTGTTCGGATCACCGCCGAAGGCGGCAATGTTCTGACGGACCCACTGCAGCGCCATCACGCAATCCTTCATGCCCCAGTTGCCGGCCGCGTGCACGTCGTCCGTGCTGAAGAAGCCGAGAATGCCCAACCGATAGTTGATGGTGACGACCACCACATCCTCCGGCATCAGGTTGTCCGGGCCGTAGATCCACGAGTTGCCCGAACCGCCGGTAAACGATCCACCGTGAATCCAAACCATTACCGGCCGCTGTCCGATCAGGTTCTGGGTGTAGACGTTCAGGTACAGACAGTCCTCACTGCCGGACACACCGCCCAGGAATCCACCCGACGGGCAGGTGCTGCGATGCTCGCTTCCATCCTTCACGCCGATCCACGGAGCGGCCGGACGCGGATTGCGGAACCGAAGCTCACCTACCGGCGGCTGTGCGTACGGAATGCCGTTGAAGGCGAAGTAGCTACAGAACAGCCCACAGCTGGACGTGATACCCTGGATCTGTCCTCCGCTCGTGTTGATGATTGGCCGGGACTGTTTGAATGAACACGAAAGATGGAAGCAGCGTTAATGAGGGAGCTTTAAATGCGAAGAATCGATACATACCGCATCTTGCGCGTGCACCGCAAGGGCCACCAGCGCTAAGATTGCCACAAACTTAAACATCCTTCAGACACACAACAAGCCACACCGTGTTCAAGTGTATTAGCTGTGGCTGCCGCAGGTGTTGATCGGCTTATATACGACGGGGCAGGACTCACCGCACACAACACGGTGGGGCTCATTCGTCGCTTATCCTACCGGCCCGATAAGCTGCCTTATCAAGCGGTTCTACGGAGGGGCGCATAAACATGGCGATAAGAAGAGGGCGCGTACCGAGATTGGCTAGTAACCGACCTTCCGTCCGCGTATCCTTTTATCGCGGTTGTGCGTATGTTCCCGTTTAGTGATCGGGGTTTTCCTTTCGCCAATCCAAAAAATGGCACCTCTACGTGCGACCAACACCACAACCGAACTATTGGTATCGGAGAGTGGCGTCGCAGCGTCACAGATATCCCTGGGTGGTCTTCCTCCGTCATCCTGCGCTAATCGGGTTGATCGGGTTTTGGAGACTCGATTTTAAAGTCGGCTTAGCGGAATGAGGTGAACTTATCTCATCGTGGCTTACCGCGCACCGTATCAGTGAAGTTGTTTTTGGGTTTCGACGATTGTTGTTTATTTAGCAGGCTAATCGCAGTAATTCACTTACCTTTACTGCTCCCGATTTGATGGGATTGCCTTCCAATCGGTTATGCAGCTGTCCTTTGACGGATCATCCTGCTGGATCGTTCGGTAGCCTTTTTGTTACATGTTGCAGAATAACGAATTATGCAGAATCTAAAGCACAGGTGTCTCGCGACCTCGCGACCTGTCTCTCGAGGGATCGCGACCTTCAAGGAACCTCTTCATCTAAGAGACATAGTCCATCAAGAGACCTTATCGTCAGCTAAGGGATCATGTTTTCTAAAAGCAGAATGATGATCGCAAAAGATTCTCAGGGTTTACGAAGTATGTCCCGTGCCTTCTGAAATTTGGATACGCCACCACTGCTTAGGCTATTTTTCAACATCTATGTTGTTTTCGGTTCTTACTTTTTAACCATGATAGATTCCTGAGGAAACTTCTCCACTCTAAATACCTGTCGCGACGGACGAAGCTGGGACTGTACAGAACATTTATAGTCCCAGTACTCACATACGCCTCTGAGACATGGACTCTGTCCAAAACTGGCGAAGCCCTCTTAGCCGCGTTCGAGAGGAAGATGCTCAGAAGGATTTTTGGCCCCGTATGTGTGGAAGGACAATGGAGGAGCCGCTACAATGACGAGCTGTACGAGCTGTACGATGATCTCACTATCGTACAGCGCATTAGACTCGCCAGGCTCCGGTGGGCTGGTCACGTCATAAGAATGACACCGGACGACCCAGCCCGTAAAGTCCTTTTAGACCGTCCACACGGACAGAAGAGACGTGGAAGGCCCAAATTGAGATGGAGTGATGGCGTTGATGCGTCCGCCAGAACGGCCGGGATAACGGATTGGCAGACGACGGCGCTGAACCGTGAGCGGTATCGAGGATTGTTGCAGTAGGCCAAGACCGCAAAGCGGTTGTAGCGCCTGATAAGTAAGTAAGTAAGATTCCTGAGAGTTTTTCACCTACTTTTGCCCGGTAAGCTTGGTCGGGCTCCTAATGGGATTTTCCATAGTACGGTTTAACTATCACTATCAAAATTAATATAAAAATGCAAGAAATAATGGAGCAAGGTTTATGGCAGCTTCTCCAAGCTTGCTGATCATGGTCTGTTTCAACTTTCCTTGTAACGCTCTATGCTAATGTGACAGCCGTTATTTTGAATGTTTTTGCAAGCTGCATGCAAGCTCTTGCGCTTCTAACACCCACCACTAGATGGCGCTTTCCTAACCATCTCCAGCTAATCGAATTTTTAAATCTGATGTGGATGATGCACCGTATTAGGGCGACAATAATCAATCCGTTGTAACTTTTTGATGTGATTTTTAATTACTTTACACCGCCAGCAAGTCAATACCACCCACATTCTCGTTTCGTCTTTCCATCGATGGTACAGTACATAGTAGACAACAGTCCTTCTTCAAGTATGTTTTTCTTCTCTTTTATTTCTCTGTATTCACGCGCTTTTTTCATTAAATTAGTAGTAAAACAGTTCAACTACGGATATAGAAAGAAAAAAACATTTCCCTATCGACTCCGCTGAGTAGAGTTTCCTCCATTGCTTTTGTGCTTTTTTCTGCAGCCGCGTTCTGAGGTGATGATGAGCGTGCGTCGTCGAGCCTTTCGATTCCGACAGCCCAACGACGCCGCCGACGACGAAACAAACATAATTATGAGCAAACGTAATATAATTTCAACCGAACGAGCACACGCAGGGAAGCGCTAAATGCGTTCGCGAATGTCCTAACTCAGAGTGTTTTTTTCCTATGTGTGTTGCTTGTAGGATTGTATGGAGGCAAGCCAAGCTCTACACATCCTGCTGGAAGCTCCAAACATTTGCCTGCTGCCTTCGTGGGGATGTTGCCATCTCCGCCTCTTCCCTCGTGCCTTTCAAGTGCACGATCTCATTCGGTTGCAGTCTCACCAGTGTACGTGCGGGTTTATTCTAAGTTACTGAGCGCAGGAGTCAGTCGGGAGGAGAGATGATTGTGACACTGCGTTGTAAATCACTAAAGGAAATGATACGATGCTTTGCGAGACGCCACTGTGGTGGTATGGTAGGAAGAGGAACCGGGAAAGGATGAGTTTTGAGGGATGGGGGTGATAAAGTGCACACGATCCAGCTCCGGCAATGGAATGGAATGGCGTGTGCTGACGAGTCTTTCACTGTCACACGACGGCATGGTACGGATTACTGCACGCCTGCTTTCGCCTTTCGCTGCCGTGGACTCTGCTTCGGCGACGACTTGGGAGCACTCTTGGGCGAGTTTTCTGTTTGCGAGAAACGAAAAGAGATGCATCAAGTCAATTAGCATGTCCGGACTTTAGCTTTTCCGGCCTTCTCTGTTAGCTCTACTTACGCATCTGCTTCAACGTTTGCTGCGGGATCCATTCGTAGTCGACGTCCTTCGTGCTGGCCGTTCCAGTTTCAACCACCTTGCGGGCAGCCGTCGGACGTTTCCGCTTGCCGTACGATCCCAGGAACTGTTGGCCGAGCACCAGCAGCAAAATGACGATGGCAGCCAGGAACACGTACAGGAAGAACGTTTCACCGTCCAGTCCCTCGTCGACCTCGGTGATCTGCACGGTTTCGTTGAACACAGCCTCACTGAACTGAGTGCCGCGGCCATCACGATAGTTCAGCGCGATGTTCAGTCCAAACGGACGTCCGGCGAACGATTCGGTTGGCAGGAACGAGTACGAAACGGTCGCTTCGTGGCCCGGTTTCACCTCACGGTTGTACGGCACGGCCGAGAAGTTCTGGATGAAGTAGCTGAAATCCATCGCGTACCGGAACGATGCTTCGACCGACTCGACGACGAAATCCTCAAACTCGCCCTTGTTCGTGAAGCCAACCAAAAACTCTACCGGATAGCCAGCGGGCAGTTCGAGCTGCGAACCGGTCGCATGGAGGGGGCGCGTAAAGAGCAAGTACGTGTCCGCATCCGGAGACTTTGTCGTTTCCGGCTCATCCTCGGGTTCCGTTTCATCCGCCACGACGGCCGCATCTTCCGTTTCCACATCGACCAACTCTTCGTCCAGCTCGTCTTCCGCGGCAAAGGCGAACGGACTCGAACCTGAGGGGAATTCGACAAACGGGTCAGTGCTACCACTTTCCACACTGGACAACGGGACGTTTGGTGTGTGTGCCACGTTGTGTACACCTCCGGCCTTGTTCCGTCGCACACGCGTTTCTCTCTCTCTCGGTCACCAACTTACCGGTATTCAGCGTCAGCAAGACAGCGGGCAAAGCCAGCAGCAATAGCACGAAAAACTTCTGCATCGTTACGATTCTGTCGGGGGCACGCTTATTTGTCCGCAAGCTCTACACACTCAACAGTATTTACAACTAGACGCGGCAGCAGAATAAGCGCAGGAACCGATGTGCGCTGGACGATGTTACGTTTTGATGAAGTTATTTTGAAGTTATGTTGACGCGTGGAATTGCATCGGTATTAATTCGGCCACGTCCTAACGAAACCATTCGAGCAGCTGTTGTGACTGTTCCGATTCGAGCAGCTTCATCGATAGCAGGTCAAGGTAAGTAGATAAACTTTCCGTTTTCGTGCATGGAAATGCTGTAAATAAGAAGAAATCGTAAAATTTACTAACTTCCGTTGCAGTTTAAAAGTTATGTGATAGCATTTCTTGGAAAGATTGAGTATATTGCACGAAAAGGAAAATTTGTTGATAATCGGCTGTATATAAATCTTGGTTTGTAAGTACTCAACCTTTCCTTGTAAATACGTAATGTCATCGGCGCCTTGACAAACTTAATTTGACTGTTGAATCAAAACATTGCTACCGCTCCGACCAACAGTTTGTAAATAAACCAGGGAAATATAAAAAAACTCGTGGTGCCGGCGAGTTCCGTAATATGTAAATTTCATCGAGTGTGGTAGATCCCGTGAAACACCCTCACAAACAACGTAGTACAATCAATTCAAATAAAAGTTCCTAACCTCGTGGTAGCAGAAAAGTTACATGATCGGTCCAAACATGACCGGGCACAGTTTACACATGCTTCGAAGCATCTTTCCCCGATGGCGAAACAGCTCGACTTCTCTGTACCGAACCGTGGTGAACGATGCAGCATCGCTCCAACTGAAACCATCGCGCGGCCGTAAACCGAAAGCCATGGCCACCACATCATCCCCCGGTGCCACCGAAATCACTGTACCAAAGGATATACTGGAACACTTCCAGACCACTGACGGGATGGATGCGTCCGTGTTGAAACACTTCCCACCATCGATACTGCGTAAAAGCTCCCTCAACACGGAACGATTTTACGTCGCCAATCGAGCGACGGCAGAACGCATCGCGGACGTTATAACACAGGATCTACCGCCCGATCGGTTATTGGTGGAAGTAAATCCTGGCCCAGGAATGCTGACCGAACAAATCCTGAAACGCAAAGTTAACAACCTGCGCCTTTACGAAACGGAATCCGCTTTCGAGCCTCGACTCCGATCGTCACTCAAACTGCCAAAGAATGCGCTTCAGATTGGTGATTTCAACGGGCTGTGGCGGTTGTCCTATCTGGATGGGTTGGACAATGGTCGACGCGTGCTAAAGCTATTGAGTGACATACCACAAAGGAAGTGGCCGGATGAGGTCGGCTTCCGACTGTTTTCCGTCATAGGAACCGTAAAATTTTTGCGCTACCTTATCAACTCGATCACCCACCAGTCGGAATTCTATTTGCTAGGACGGTACGAAATGTACCTCGTGATGTCACCGTTACTTTACGCGGTAAGTATACATTTGCTACGGCTTCGTATGAGAGAAAGTGGTAACTGATGGTTGAGACAATCTTTTGCAGCAAATCGCCGCCACCAAAGACGGAGGATACAAACTGTACCGGGGGAGCACGATCGTGTTTCAGGTGTACTTCGAGCACGAACTGTTGGGAAAGGTACCACGCAAACACTTCCTACCCTGGTGCACTGCTGGCGGTACAAAAAAGGTCCGTACGCTGCACCAGAAGCTAATCGAGGACGGTACGGAAGAGTGGTGTTTGGTGAAGATTGTGCCACGGAGGAATCTGCACGAACATCTGCTGCCGGACAATTTCGGTCTGTTTGCTTCGTTTATAACGCAACATTACATCAGCAGACGGAATCGGATTATCCCATCGCTAGAGTGAGTAGATGAAACTGGGCCGGTGTTGGCAATCGCGTCTAATCCTTTTGCTTCACGCTTTGCAGACACTGGATTCCGCACTGTGGAGCAAGGCTTATTTTGAACGCAAACTATACGCCAAGGACGTCGAAAAAGGCAGCGTCATCAATCGCGAACGTGTTACCGAGTCTGCTGTCGAAATCGATGCCCCTGTCATCGAACGATTATCCGACCAACATGAACATTTACACCGAGTTCGGTGAGCTGACCCCAACGCAGGCGCTAACGCTGTTTAATGAGTTTATCAACTGGTCCGAATTCCACCAGTCACCGTTCATGCAGGCGGTGGAAAGTCAGAAGCTCAAGCAGCGCCTGTTGCGAACGCTTGATGAGGAAGATCCCGGATCGGAAGAGCCCAACGAACCGATGAAAAAACGTTCGGATGCGTAGCGAACGAACGGTGGTCGGTAACCGGTTTCGAACTGACTCTATTTTTATTCGGAGTGCTTATACTGAAAACAGAAGGCGGGGAAACACACGCGCATTACGCGCACAACCCATTATGCATAGTTTTAGTGCCAGCGCGGCACAGTTTGACGCCCTCGAAATACAGCGGGTTAACCTTCATCGCCACCGGCTGTTCCTGCTGCTGGTCGACGTCGTTCCGATTGTTCACCGTCAGCTCGAGCATCTCCGTGGTGCCCTTGATGCAGTCCAGCTCCAGTGTGGTAATGTTAACCCCGATCACCCAGCTGACGCGTTTCTCAATCTTACACATCCGATTGTTCCGATGCAGCTGCACGCACTGCCCTTTGTACGGTACTTCGTTTTTGCCGCTGCAAACATTGCGCGTACACCGCACGATCATCGACGGGCGCGCCAGATCGACGTACTCGCCCGGTTGGCAGAAACCTTGCTGAAAGAGCGGATAGCAGCTTTCCAGCGCCGGAGCGTACACATATCCTGCAAAAAAAAGGTATTTGATGGCATTCATTAAGCGGTTGTGGTTTTAAGCCGGAACTGTAGGGTTACATACCCGGCCGGCAGTCACACACCCAATCGTTGTCGTGATCGCCCGGATAGAGGATTTCGTTCGTGCTGCACTTGCCCGGTATGTAAACGGGGGTGCGATTCTTTAAAAGTAGGAAGAAAAAGCACATTATTGCGGTGCATTTACGAGCGCACAAACTTTCGCTGCAAACTTTCACTTCCATCTCGGGTTTTAGGTCAAATGATGGGCCCGGTCCGGGGACCATGCTGTATCTCCGCCCCACAACAGGAACCGGAGGATAGCAGGAGGTGTTTGATTGATCAGCTCTTTGAAGCGAAATAATTATAGATTTTCAAGGCTAACTTGCGCGTTGTGTTGAGCGCTTCCTGAAGCAACGGACCGGTTTGCCATTCCAACGGTCGTCGTGTGACGTGTGGCTCATGTTAAATGCATAGAATTTCACATACGAAAAAAAACCTTGCAAATAGCTTACGCATCCTTTTTTTTTTTCTGCCCTAATGGCACACACACACGCACAATTCCATTTGTCCTCATTTGCATATTTGAGTTTAAATTTCTTCCTTGACCTTTTTGCGGCTGATAACTCGCGGGGCGCCCACGTTCCCCACTCTCGCACCATCCACTGTCACACACCACTTACGTGGGCATTTTCCAAGCTCGAGCTGACCACCACATCCGCCGGAAAGGCAAACAGCTCCTGGGTGTACGTTTGCTGAGCCAGTATCGCAACACCAAACGCCACCACACTCGCAACCAGGAAACGCGCCATTGCCATTGTGCTCGAACCGTTAAAGACACCGGTCAGCTTGCGACTGGCGGGATGATGTACGCGGTGAACCACGATCGCACGATCGCGAATCTCGCAACGGATCATCTCCGAGCAACCCGTGCTTCCTGTGTGCGTGTGTGTGTGTGTTTTCATCCTCAGACACTTCGCTCGCTTTGCGAAGATTATAAATGTTTTGTTTGATTTCTGTGGCTCTGTGGGTAGGTAGTGCCATAGAGTATGGGCGCTAGTAGCATCATCAGCACGTCTAATCGTTGCGGTTGGGGGTTTTTATGTTTGCTGTTTAAAGCAAAATAATTGCCCGTGCCTGCGCCATCACGAGCCATTTGCACCAACACAGTTGAAGCTTAACTTAAGCCGAGGCGCTTCTCTCGCGAGACTCTCTATCCTTAAGTGGCTTATGCTTTTTAAGGGTATGAAAATTCATTCATGCGCCATCGGACAAGATAGGTGATAATTTGTACCGTCACGGGTCTTTGGTTAATCCTTCGCACTGCTTGGGGATTTCCAGCTACATTGTTGTTGGTCGTCCGGGGTTCGAGGCTGTTGCTGCATCTCGGCTCGTAGTACATCATTTCTAGTTGGTCCCACCATGTACACTAGAGTGTGCTCCCTTGTTCCCTGTTCCAAAGTAGGCGCATCGGCATCGTCTTTCGGAAAGAGGTCGCCATGAATTAAGTGAAGCCTCCAATAGCAACGCAAAACTAAAAACCAGTTTCGCCTCCCCGGTATCGCGATGCGTACGTTGACTTAGAACCACCCAATCGGCTTCGGCAACGGTGACGTAAGCTGTCCAACGAGTCCGCCACTCGGACGAGTCTCGGCGAAGGTCGTCGTGCGCGTCCGCGAGGTTTTGCGCCCTTGTGTGTGAAGCCTCGCGGCATGCGTTGCCTTCCGTTCGGCCCTCGCGCTCTCCCGCCCCTTCCAACGCCAATCCGTCGGATCAAGACAGGTTAGGTGGCAGTAGGGGTTTCCCACCCGAGAACTCCCTGTTCGAGGCCTGTTTTGGCACTATCAATGCGCGCTCGTGCTCTCGGGCTTCTCTCTCTCTCTCTCTCTCTCTCTCTCTCGCTCTTTTGTCTATCGCTCCGCGTGCGTTGCTCTGGTCGGCGTACGATCACGATCTTGTTACGCTCGAAGCCTGCAGAACGGACGGTTGTGCGACTTAGTTTCTTACGTGAAGCCGGTCTAGTAAGGATTGCGGTGACCTTACAGCGGAACATCGACCGAACCACACCAGTTGTGTCACAACCACTGTTTGTCTGCCGGAAGAGTGCTAGCGATGATACGATCGGAACGCATTTTCGACACCATCGCCATCGTGGTCTGCTTTGGGTTGCTTATCGCAAGGTGCTGCTCTCTGCCCGCCACTGATATTGCACCGAAGCTGCACAACGCCCAGCAAAACAGGACGGAACTGTTTGCGTACCCCGCCGAACAGTCGGCCGTCGAATCGAAGCAAAACGCACGGGTAAGTGTTTCCCCTTAGTAGTCCATTCGGCCGGCGCCAGCGTTGTTTGTACTAATCCGATGGCTCATCCATCCCGCCAGAACCGTACGCCCATCTACATACCGAAGCAATGTGCAGAGAACGAGATCCTCTATCCGGGTGACCACGAGAACGATTGGGTTTGTGATTGTAAGCCAAGTAAGTGACGGTGTTCCGTTCCCGCAGTTTCGTTATCAGCGGTTGTGGCAGCTTAGATGCTTAGCTCAAAAAATCCCTCCTCTCTCTCTCTCACTCTCTCTCTGTCTCTCTGGCCGGCACTTTTCCCGGTACTTCCCGCAGCGTACGTGTACCATCCGCAAACGCAACAGTGCTACCAAATGTACACCAAAGGATACTGTCCGGCCGGCAATGTAATTTACATCGAGCCGAAAGGAAAAACCCCGGTCTGCCTGCCGAACCAGTGTCCGGACGGGACGGTGCGCTTTATGAACGTGTGTGCCGTGCTCAACAAAGAGCACGCGCTGTGCCATCTGGCCAACCTTAGGATGGTGGTGGGAATTAACGAAGATACGCACGAACTGGAGTGTGTGAACATTTCCGATGTAGCGTTCAATCGGACCTTGATCAACAACAGCAACAATACGCGGGAGTAGCGCGTGTGTTTTTGTGTCTGTGGTGTGGGCGCCCGGTCGGCCCGGTTAGCCCGTTTTTGGAGAGAAATATTTGCCAATAAAATATGCATTTGAGCCAAGTGATTGAACGTAACGCCGCACGTCGTAACAGTTGAGCAACTTAAATTTTTAAACGTTCACAAAGTGACATGAGCGATGATGGGTCAAAATATCGTTTCGAAATAGTCTAAATAGTGAGCCTAGTTATCGCCTTTTTTTTTTAAAACCTGTTTTGTAAAGTTAAGTTAACGTTAACGGCAACGAGGCGAAATTTCTCATTACAGCAAATGTTTTTACATTTGTGGAAAATAAAAAGTAAATAACAACAAAACCACCATTACTCATAGTAGCACCTCACTGTGTGTCGTGAGAAAAGCACAACGGCAACCTTCTTGGACCTGCGTTTTGACAGTTAGTGAAGAGTTCAAAAATTTTCAAAATTTTAAAATGTTTGGAAGAAAACAGTTGAAAAACTGCTGAGTGTTCCATGATTTGTGCATTTGACGTAAAATTTAACAACAATATTAAAAATATTAAGTAATCATTCCAATTTATTGGACAATACGGCCTCAAGCCGTAATCTTTAAAATATAAATAAAATAAGTAAATAATTCCAATTTATTGTTGATATTTTGTAAGCGATTGGAAGAAAAAGAAACATTAAGTTAAAAATTAAAATTTTGCTAACGGCTCTGTTTGAAATATGAACTACCTTCCTTGCACTAAAATACTTCACTCACTTTTCCTTTCTATCGTCCCAATTTTCCCAACCCACAGCTCAGTGACGTTTTCAAATCAAATTAACATACCAACCACACAACCAGAAGCACACCAGCGAAGAAAACAGGTGGCCTCATGCGTAAAGTAGTAGCAGCTCTCGCCACCACTCCACGTGTGCGTTGAGCTGATAACGGACGAGAAAGAAAAAAAAATCCCCTTCCACCAGCGGGCAGCAGGCAAGTTTTCGCTTCCGTACAAAAGAGCATAATGTAACCAGTTTTCCCGGCTTCCGGGAGCAAACGAGCAAACAAGGTGTACGAGAGCGTGAGAGTTGTCTAGCGCTCTCCACGTGCGCAACTTGTTTTTCCCAGAGCCGCACCCACGGCTTCCCACATCCCATGCCAGCAGCGGCAGCATCATTCCGTCACATGAAAAGCAATTTCCCTAAACATCATGCTCCTTCTCTGTCTTGCGCGCGCGCCTGCCTGCTCTCTCTCGCTCTCTTTCTTTTTCCCACACCGTATTGAGTCGTTGTGAAAATCAATATCGCGCCCAAACCTTCACACACACACACACACACACACACACACTAATTTGAGCAATCTACTAACAACCCTCATCGGTGTGTGCGTGTGTATGCTCTCTCAAACAAATTTTCCGCACACAATTTTTCTCGCACTCCTCTCTCTCTCTCTCGCTCTCGTTCGGCAAAAGGCGAGCTTGTGGAAAATCTTGCACAGCTCGCAGTTGCAGATTTAACGTTGCCAAGCTAGGAGTAGCAATCGTAAGCGATCCCCCTTGACGGAGTGCCACGGGGATTTTTTTTCCTTCAACGCCTCCCCGGGAGTGACGCCGCAGTGTTTCGTAGTGCAGTGGGATTTTTTTGTTTGCCGTGGTCGTAGGAATTTTAAGCGAAATCGACATTGTGCTACAGTGGGTGTATAGTTTGCGTAGTGTGCAAGTAAGTAAGGCCCGACTGGCCCGCGAAAAATCGGTACGGAATTGGTTGGTTTTCCCCCCCGGGGGAATATGGAACACCGAAGTGGTTTTATGTGTTGCTGCCAGTTACAATACTTCCATTACTGTGACACATAATGTTGGCGACTGATGCTACCCGTGATTCGGAAAGCGGAAAGTTAGTTTTTCCTGCGAATGAAAACTTCATCCAAGAGGACGTGTCGTGGTGTTAAACATGTGTTTTTCCTAGCTTTGTGAAGAAGAATGTGCCCACTACGGTACGGTGGCCTTCAGGATGCTCCAGACTACTACGTCCAGCAATCGCACCAATGAGTACAGGCACGAACGAGCTCGCGCGTGTGTGTGTGTGTGCGTGCGTGTTGTGAGCTTTTTTCTCCACCATGGATGAATGAATCGTACACGGCCAAGGAACAGTGCAACACATACACATCCTCCGTTGACAATCTCGGCTCAGTACAACTGGAACTGTCAGTGGCACAGAGTGCTCGATAGAAAGTGGGGTTTTTCCTTTCTCTCGGGTTGTGTTGTTGGGGGGACTGCTTCCCTTCATTAAAACAAGCTCGCATATCGCGATTGTGTGTACGTGTGCGTGTGTACAAGGATTGCGTGTGTTGGTTAGTAGTGTTTGAAGCGACGGGGAAAACCCATACACGCCCCAAAGGAAATTCGGCGCCGACCTCCTTAACGTGACTTGGTCGTTGGGGCTTTTTTTTGCGAGCGGAAAAAAGGATACCAGAACGCGAAAGCGACCGAAAATACATATATATGCAAGTGAAGTTTATGCATAATTTATTTTTAGCTACAGGATTGTTATTAAATCGATAAATACCTTACGGCGCTCGGTGACGGTGCTCGGTTCCGTTGCGTGATGGCAGATATACCAACAAACAACATCCACCGGCGGTGTGTGTGCCGGTCGGTCGGTCGATTGTTGGTACGGCCGAATCGTACACCATCGCTTATCGTTTGCGGTTCAGTTGGTACTGTTTTCGCATGTCACAGAACCTGACGCGGTTATGGGCGGAAGATGGCGGGCCTCGAAGCTGGGAAAAGGATCTTTATTGCCTCGTTATGCAGCAAATGGTGTGTAATATCTAAAAGAAGATTGTGATAAAAACAGACCAAGGCATGGTGTGCCGAAGACAAAGCGTCAAGGCGTCCTCCCTAACCATGAGTCGGTTCAAAAATAACCAAAACAATGGCGCATTTCCATTTCATACCCGTACGATTGATTCACAACTCATCGACGGAAGCAAGATTGAGTCCACCAGAAGGAACCAGCGGAATGAATAATGCGAGAGTGGACATCCGGAACGGTGCCAAAAACTAGTCATCGGTTCTTGATTTTCGCCCATCAGCACAATGTTTGGAAGCCTTCCACAGAGACTAATCCAATGAGGTTCTAGCATTATCCACCGGGGAGAGTATTATGAGCTGTGGAATTGGATGTTGGAACCGGCCAGAGAGCATGATTAAATCGCAATTGCGTAACACTCGAACCGGACACTGGACTGGAGTCAAAATGGTCGCGCAATCCAGCTCCGGTTGTCAAAACGAAGTACACCATGAACCTCTCTGGTGAATGACAGTTCTGAAGCTTTGTCGCTAAACAAAATGGTCCCATTAGGGTGTCGTTATCAAAGTGATTGATTTGTGAACTTCTCTCCCGGAGGACCAGGTACTGGCAGCGCTTTTTTTTTTGGCCGTTGTCACCACCCTAGAATTGATCGTGAAAGTAAGTTCATTACCATAAATTCGATGCTAAAAATATCTGATCTACTCTCTCTACATTGCGACGCTCTCGTCCAACCCGATACACATGTCCGTCCCATTTTCGATGACGTCCGATCCGCTCTGTCAAGCTGTGGTCGGGGGTTCTCTGAAGGTTACCGCACTGTGCCGCACACAACCGCAACAGAATTTGTCATCCCACTTGTATCGGACGTTCGGCCAAATGTACTACAACACTGTTCGGTGCTGTTTTTTTGTTGGTGGAATTTTTCACGCTGTGGATGATGATATTCGGGTGTGCCGTCTTCGGCTCTGACCCGTCCGTGAAAGGTTGTCAACACGACCGTAAAGCAAGGTACACAACCAACAGCGTCCGTTTGTGGATTTGTGTGCAAAGTAGTGTAGGTCGAAGTTGTTTGACACGTTCAAACACATGGACAAGTGGCGATTTTGGGAGGAGAGTTTGATAGAACATCAGATATTATCAGATCCAAGGATGCGGGAGATGAATGGTTTGGTAAATTTGTGTGTGCAAAAAAAATATGGCGATGGACGCTGTTTGTTTGCAGTTCTCGGTATTTGTAAAGCGTTTCAAGAATTTATCGATGAATGATTTTTTTTTGTTCTTGGAAGAAAACCCTCTAGCACTCATCCACAATTCATAATTAACCAATTGTTTGTTGCCCTTTTCTGTGCGTATCAGACATCTTAGATACTTATCCAATAATTGTATTAAGCGATCAATCAATTTGGACTAGATTTGAATGGGGTTTTTTGTGGGACATAATAATCGTCCAACGTCTGGTGGGGGCACATAATGGAAGCGTTAAATAGTTGAAAATTCACCAGTCACTCACCGGCAGAGTACGGCCATGATACCGTTTCGGCTAGAACTGTGCCACCGCCGATGACCTTATTATTAATATCAAACACGGATCAATCATTCCGATTAAATCTAATCGATAGTGCACCAACATCAGTGTCCAAGCAGTTTGGAGTAAAAAGAGCTTTTATTTTATTACAGTTTTCCGGTGAGGTTGTGATTAAAATAATCTTCAATTTATGAGCCACTTTTACTTAAAATTTACTCCTGTTCTTGGATCTTTTGACACCTTGCAAATAGATAGGATGGTGAGATTTATCGTAAATCAAAGGTAAAGCTTTTAATGGAACTTCTATCCAACGCTATCTTCTCAAAAGCTATTGTGATAATTTGTTAAACGAGCACCACCTTTCACAACGGGATTGTGGTGTAATTTTCACACCGTTCATTTTCACGAAGCAGTATGAATGCGACACGTTCCATTGCGACTCGTTTCAAATAACCTTTTGTACAGCTTTCTTTTATCCAAACGAAAAAGCAAACGGGGGGAAAATGTGGGCAAACTGATGAGATATATAATTTGCCGATAACGACAATGGATGGTTACAGCTTTTAACCCTGTAACGAATCCGCCGCACACACCTACATTGTGCTGAATGATGGGTGGAAAAACTGTGTGCGTGTGAGTGTTTGGGTGGAAAACGACTGAGCGATTGGTTCGGGACAAAAAAAAAAACGGATCAACTTTCCAATTGACGTTCCGATGATTGATCGGTGAATGGAGCGATAAGCGAGAGGGAGAGAAATGAAATTAAAGAGCAAAAAATATACATTTATGGCATTTTTTTGTTAGAAAATAGTCACCAAATCATCGAAAGTTCAAATGTATAAAATATTTTCTTATAGCTAGCTTTTTCTAAGGTTGAATTAAATCTTACAAAGAACTTCTCGCAACCGATCTTTGCCGACATTGGCCTTATCTACACCCTCGCAGACTATACAGGTCGTGGGTGTCAGAAAATGATACCGGAGATCCGGTGCGCTATTCATGCGATGACACCATCGTCTGTGCCGGATGGTCGATTTTCCTGCAGTTTTCCCACCTACTGCGCTGTCCGTTTTCCCATCCGTCTGGTGGCGGGACAAGCTCACAATATCGTGTTGGCTTCTCCAACGGCTGATGAACCCGATAGACGGTTCGGTTCCCGTTGCCAAGCAGCTGAAGGTTTTTTTCTTCTATACGCTTTCCGAGTGTAGGTGGCTCACATGCTGGTGCAAATATGCGGCACATGGTTGGTACAACAAATTTGAGCATTTTTTCCCCATTCCGTACTCAGAGTTCATGACATGATCAAGATATTTGATAGTGTTGTTATTTTCGACTCGCTCTATATTTATCACTGTTTTCAAAGGCAAGCATCAGAAAATCACATTTTATACACGAGAGTACATCTACAGGAAAATATATTTCTTTAGAGAATTTAAATTTCATTTTAATCGTCCGTGCTTTAAAAACCGATGGAGCCGCATGGTAGCTCACGCGAGCGTGACAGTTCTTCGGCACAACGAGAACCGTATAATAAATAGAATGTCAGTCGCAGTTGTAGTGGGTTGGGCATGATGTGTCTCTGCTCTGGAATTTGCATAACGATTTAATTAAGGAACCAGCGGCAGAGCCCACACTGGACACACTCAAGAAATAGCGCTCGAGTGTGGCAGAAATCCGAGGCACAAAGTCCCACTGCGGCAACTGTTTTTTATTTGTCATCCTCATCTTTACATACATACCCATCCTAATGGCGCTTGTCGGATAAGGAAGCAATATATTCTCGATTCTATTGCATCATCAGGCTTTGCACAACGGCAAGCTGACGGACGGCGGAAGTTGCGTAGCTATCGAAGATGAATAAATTTAAAACTTTTCTGAATAGAAGCAGCGTTAGCAGCGACACACAGCCGGAGATCGTTATGCTTCCGGGGAAAAAAGGCAACATATTTGTGAAGAGTGTCTCCTGTTTTTTTTTTCTAGTTCCCCAGTACAGTAGGGAATATTTTTTACAACATTCAACCATTTCATTGTGTTTGGAGTATCGATTTTATATAAAAAGTAACATTTTTTCTTAGCGAACTGTAAGTAAAAGAAAGCTTCTGTAACACCAATACAAATCTCGAACACACATACACGCTCCCGCAGCTCTGCGGTTCCTGTGAGTAATGGTTAATGGCGTCAAATCGTGTCTGGTACGCCTGAATGTATGCACTCAGTAATGTACGACCAGCAGAATGAGCGTTTGCGGTTGGGCTGTGTTTAATCAAGCTTGCTTATCCTCCCACACGAACCTGCGGACGTGTGTCGGTAAAAGCTAATTTGCACACCACAATTTATGGAACAGCGACAATTAATTATAAATTACCTATCATCCGTAAAGACACCAAGAACGTGTGGTGTGCCAAGGAACAAAAAACACGAACCAAATGTCCATTGGGCGTTGGCGAAAATAGTATCACCCGAAATCGAAAGAGAGAAGCCAAGCGTGCCTGATGCCTTGACATTGACGCTTTTAATGACGCTTGGCCAAAAATAGCGCGCTGTCTGCAAGAGTTCGAAGGTTCGAAGCATCCTAATGTAGCGGCTCGTGTGTCGTCGCGGGTGTGGACAGATGTTGCCAAACACAGTCAACAATCACAGTTTTCGCCAACTTGCACTCTCGTTCGGTACTTTCCTTGTGATTGTTCCTCTTAACGACTTATCGGCAATTGTGTGGCAGGTGAAATTGGATAAGTGATCACCCGGCGGGTATAAACAAAACGTGACAACGTGTCCACCGGCGTTCAACAGACGAGACACATGTCCTTCCGGCCGGTCGGCTGTCGGCACCCGGGTATAGGCTCGTGAAAGCATCGTGTCACGCGTATTGGCGTCGCAGTAACATTCGGTGACAGTTGACGTGTGGTGCCGAGCCAATCCGTTCACACGGGACACTGGTGCAACCTCTTGTGACATGTGTTTCTGTGTTCCTTTTTCCCACTTCTCAGCAGAAAGTGTTTACTGTTCAAACAGAGCAGCTTCGACAGCTCGTGAAATCGAAGATTGAACAGGACGGGGCATTTGTTTTTGGTGCAAATTGTGAATGTCGTGAGCAGGATTCGTGTGACACGCCAACAGTGTGACCTACAGTGTGTTGCATGTGGGAGGGTGCAGTAGCGTACACGTGACCCACCCACTGCCGAGGCCGCCGACATCATGCATTTGCATTTTGAGAAGAACTCCAACACAAGATGCGACTGCCCGATACTGTCGTTGTCCTGGATGGGCAAGGTGCCGGATGACATACCGGAGGTAAGTACTGACTTTTACTCTTCTTCCCTTGAACTACATTCTTTTTGATTGCTCCAAAATTGGAGACTTTAGGTAAAAGTGAACCACTCCAGAAAATGCTAAAGTCTGGGCCTATTTTTTTCTGCAAACGTCTGCAAAATTTCGAGACAACAAAAATTCTAGTGAGGTTCCTTAAAAAATGGTTCCATGTCATGAGTGTTCCTAACGGATCTGTAAGCAGTGACACTTTCCGGCTCTTAAATGATCCATCTTAGGGTTTTGTGCGACGTGCTCAAGAGCTTTCTTCCATAGCTCGACAGGCAGGCACATGAATGCAGGCCACTAATTGGACATCTCACTCGACAAGAGTGACGATGCTCTAGGCACATCGCACGAGCATTAGCCTCAGGGTTTCTGCAACTGTTTACAAATAACGTGCTCACTTTTTCAAATAATAATCGCAAAACACGTAATTTATTAGACAGCATGCTTTCATTCTTGACCCCAGCTCTGACAGTCTGATAAGCAAATCACAGACTTCATTCGCCGATGTGACATCAGCCAATTCTTTCAGTCACTCACAAACCCCAACAATGGACAGATCAGTGCTGGTAGCTCTCTTGGGTTTGTTTGCGATTCCCTTCGTCGCCGGTATTAGGTTTTTGGTGTGAAGTTGTGGTAGAGTTTCTTACCATTTCTGCCCATTGCTAGGGCAGTTTCTTGCTCGGCAAGTTTCTTTACACAGCATCGGCCGCTTATCCAAAACAGTTAAGGATTGATGTGGATCACATCGCAAACCAGGAACTGCAGGAAGAGATTACGTTCACCAGGACGAAGAATCGGGTGTCTCATACCTTGTACAGTTTGGGTGAGCATAGAGAGTTTTGGACAACGCTGGAGGTTTATGGATTCCGGCGAGGTGATGCAGTGAGCACTAATGAAACAACCTCTAGTGACTGATGTTCTGTGACAAGCAGGGACATAGGGATGTCTCTTTAAAAATTCTGCACAGCAAGTGTTGCATAGTGATAACTTCTTAATAATAACGGCTGATAATGGGTTCCCCATGTTTCTTTCACACATCTGTCCTTTGTTTTATTTCACTAATTCCGATGCTCAAAAGTTGCTATAAATTTGTTAAAGTCTACTTTGTTTTATAGAATTCGGGCACTTTTATTAAGATTTTTTTTGCCCACACATGTCACCTGCTCCGTGAGAATCAGCTTTACTCGCAGACGGTGCAGTTAAAATAACAAAAATAAACAGCACCACCACCACCAAAAACGATGAGTTTGTTGAGTAATGTCCAATACGACAGTAATCCGGATTGTGGCGATGCTTACAGACATGTGTGGGTGTGGGCGTCTAGTTCATGCCGAACGGTGCAATTGTGTCGTCCCTTTGCGCTACATCATATAAGCTTCCTTAGCTATATTAACCTCTGGAAAGGTCAACGATCTATTGCTTTTACGTCCCAAGTAGCCCTTCAAATAAGTATTGAGAGTTTTAGTGGTCAAACATATTTTTTTGTAAAAGTAGATCAAACAATTTGATGCGTCTTTAGAAATGACTTCATGTTGGTAAATTACAGGTGAATACTTTTGCAAATGTTTTCAGTATATTGTACATTTTCTACATTATTTTCTGCTGAAATTCTCGAACATATAATAACTCAATTCCAATATGTCCACCGTGCTTACATTCAGCGAATAGACGTTACCTTCTTGGACGCCGCCGGTCGTGAATGTGTCTATCGGTCTGGCTACTAATCGGATTAAACGATGATGTGGTAAATGAGAAACGAATCACCAGGGAACGACAGCGTACACATGTTTTGCAGGTTTCGTAGGGATTATTACACACTGGTTCCTTAGTGCGACCAGAAAGAAGAACGCCCGTAAAGCCGTGAACGCCTTGAGTAGCGTCGGCTGAGTTGCACTTTTCATTCATCGACAGGAAATGTGCTCCTTTCAAACGGACGCCGGATCCGGCACGTAATGAGTACCGTTTCTGACTCTTCCAAGCGATCAGAAAGGTAAACAAATGCGCACAACGGGCGATTGAAGTAGCATCAAGCCCCGTGCAGTGGCAGGTTGAGTGAATGATAAACTCAAGTACATTGTAACTCCCTCGCGCTGGTTCAGAACATCAGAAAAAGGGTTGAATAGGGTGTAAGTATATGCTCAGGTGCTGCTGCTGCTTCCCAACACACCGTGGGCATTAATGATTGCTTTGAAGAAGGCAAAAAAAAACCCCGCCTCTCCCGACATTCCCCCGGCTCGTTATGAACAGGCTGAAGCATTTTTCAAACTTGTCCCTTCTTTCCTCCTTTTAACGAAGTAATCCTTAACGCCGGATTGCGTCAGCACGGATACGCGCGAATGCACTTGAAAGAGCCAGAAACCACCAGCTTTTGTTTGCACTCAGACACACACGTTGGTACGAAATCTACGTACATCATCTGATCCGGAGTGTTGGCTGATTGCTGTGTATCGTAGGGCTAGGCTCAGATGGAACGAAACTGTGAGCGTGCAAATTAGGAAAATTATTCGGCAAAGTTCCAAACAACCGTCCAACCGTCCCGGAAATACCGAGCGAGTGCAAACGTGTTCCGGAATGTTTGCCGGTCGGGCTAAGCAAACAGCTATGTCGTTTGTCATACGTTGGTCGGGCGCGTCTAGGATGTGCGGGAATGATGACGCTGATTAAATTGGGTATGTTATGAAGTGTCGAACGCGAGGACGACGAAAGCGCTCGAAGGGAGAGAAATTTGCATTTCATCGAGTTGTCGGGGGTTAGAGAGCATACCAGCCAGCCAGCCAGCGAACCAGCCAGCCGGTCTGTTGCGGTAAACAAAGACACCGGCTTGACATGTAATGAATGCGATTCCCCTTGTGTTAGGTACAGAGCGTGTATGGTGGTTTCGGAACGCTGTAATGATTGTGAATTTGGGAAAGATTTCGCTTCGCTGTGGAAGATTCGCTTGCATAATGCATTATGTTCGCACTGATGCGAAGAGTTGTATAATACGTTGCATAAGATGGTTGTAAGGCATTACATAAACGACCATGTCTAGTCAAAACACCAGCAAAGTTAGCTGAGGCTCAAGCCGTTAATCCACTTAACGGACTGCAATGTCTGGTGATCAGCGTGCCGTACTCTCAATCTAACAGACATCAGGTCTTATTTGCTCTGATTATATTTAATGAGACCCAGTTGCAGGACTACGCAACATAACTACGACGTTTGAGCAAAGTCCCAAGGTTCCAATGAGCTTCATTACATGACCACTGATAGCAGAAATATCCTTGAATTCTTGATTTCCTTTCTCCGTAGCAATATACACAGTCATTATGGACATTTCTGGATCCGTAAATTCAACACGGTCGTTTTAGGTCATAATGCCGGACACCATGTTTTAGTGACAAAGAAATAGAGGAGATTTAAACAAAAAAAGTCCCATATTTCCAAAGGTTCTTTATCTAGATCCTACATTCCATGTTTGAACAAATCAATCCTCACTGCTCTGTCCTCCTGTTACACTGTTTCGTAAAATTGTTCTACGAACCATCAATTTTTGCTTTCAAAGTAATTCGAAGAGAGTTCCAGTGAGTGGGAGCTTCTTCCGGTTGAAGGCACACGATGTCATTTACCGCTAGTAAACTAAGTAGTCATGCATTATAGAGCACGGTCTGACATTAGCCACCGTCTGCCTTCTTCCTCGTTATCTCGTCCTGCTGATGACACTCCCAAGTGCTGCTGATGGCCAGCAGCTTTTACCAGAGAATTGCTTCCCCGTTTGACCACGATCCCTGTGTTCGTGCATCCGGTGTTACTAAGTTATCCATCACACCCTTGACTGCTCATCAATTCGAAACCTCGTACTGCCGCTCGCCTAACGCCACAGTAAAACCCTCGGCAGACGGCTCCACACCGTACACCACTACGCTGCTGTAAATTATTTGCCATAAATTATTAAAATGGTACTCGCCGCTGTGCTGCCCCGGGCACCAATCCATTTTACTCCACATGCCACACTTTCACGTGGCCACAGCGATGGCGCCCTGCCTGGCTGCCGGTCCTGGGTCCCGTGCCGATTTCAATTCAATTTACCAAACCTCGCCGGGCAGCCATTTGCCCTGTTCCGCATATCGCTCGTTTCGCAGCGTTTTTCTTGAACTTCGGACAACAAGACAGACAAGCATTTTCCACTCGATTTGCCTTCCGAATAACCCAAAGAACGAACGTCCGGGACCCGGTACTACACCGAGTCATTACCGATTCTTGCATTGACAGGGCCCCGAGTCTCAGGTTTTTCTGCGTCCTGTCTAGCCATCCGGACGTGTGACTGGAAGTATTACTTAGACGTACCGCAAACGTGCACCGTCACGAAGAGAATCGTTGGTTGCCTGTGTAGCCGTCCTCACCACCGACCTCCCTCCCCGACCTCCTCCCCGAAATAGGTAGGCATTTGTATGCCATAAAGCAGACAAAGCTTCCTCTGCCAGGTTGGCCGCAATGTCGCGCGCAAGGAGAATCGTTACAATCGTGTGCCGTGAGGAAGTGCTCGTGCTGTTGATTGTCCGCCACTCCGCCACCTAATCCCTGGACTTATGGACGCTTTACTCACGTATGGTGTTTCTTGGCCGGAGGAAACCCGATGGAATAACTTATTCAGCAGCAGCTCCTTACCAGCAGCTGGCCACGTGCTGTCATGCCGAGGCGGAAAGTGATGCCCAGTCCACACAGTTGGTCGCCGGGCGTTGCACGAGGCGCGGCTAGTTCTTCACCGAGAAGCCTTCCGATTGCAATCCTTTTCCTCGAGCGAACTCTGTACTACTGAGGCACCATGGTACTCGGTAACTGAACAGCAGAAAAGAATCCATTACATCATCACCACTGGCTGTGGGGCTTTGGCGGTGGAGTCCTTGAAGCAACCTACTTGTGTCTTGTGAGACAGCGCGAGTGTGCTGACTGCAAATGACTTCGGAATCGAGCATTTGTGCCGTCGGCGCGTTTCGTCTACATCCTCTAGCAATCGGATGTTGTACACTTCATCGATTCCTTTCCAGGTCCATGCTGGCGTTTTGCTATCGTTCTATAAGCGAAAGGAATCAAACCTCGCACCGCGATAGGGATTGTGAACGATTCTTTCGGAAAAAGGTGAGATCATCGCCTGCCACAACGGGGTGTTAGAAGATGTCCCTTGTCTATAAATGTCCCGCGCCTGTGACACGATCGCCAACTGGAACGCTCGGAATGAACGGAAAATCTCGTAAAGAACCTCATACGGTCGTGCGATAAAAAAAATGTTTGCCTTTTATGAGCAAAAGAAGCGTTCCACAAACAGGATTAACTCATGATTCATTCAATTACCTTCAACGCGACCATTTAGTTGACATCGTTCCATGGGAATGGGATTAAGAAGTTAACGACCGGTATGAAGCAGTGGCGTGAAGCTATTTATGGGGTTTGGTGGCACATATTGGATGTATTATTTGCGTTTTTATCTGAGCTTCGTATTTAATTTCAAACTTTAAAAATCCCTTCTACAATATCACCCTTTTGGCTTGCTGTTTGAGGAAGAAGTCTTTCCAAGAGTTTGCCCATTTTCAAGTATCCGTTCAGCTTCAAAGTATCATTAATAGTCCTATCTTCCGTGTTTCCTATTTACTCTTGCCAACTGTTAATTGCCATCTATCCGCTGCTGATAAATTATTCACAGCAACAGAAAAAGGATTTCAAAGTACCGGCACCAGCATTATCAACATTTGGCACTCGCAAAACACATGTTCGTTGTCGCTTTCTCCCGGCTCAGTCTTTTCCACCTACCAGAGGCTGTTGGTTTTTCGGGCTGGTTAATGAAAAATGAATTAATTTACCATTTTCCCGAGTCACAGTCGAGAAGCAACAATTCTGCCACCCCATTAGAAGCTTGTTTGGCTCCAGTCCAATCGGAGTATCGGAGCTCCAAAGTATCTGATGATTTTTTGTCGGCCGCCGCCCCCTGTTTTTTTTTAAGTCCGCGCAAGGGAACGCTGACGGGAACGATGAAAAATCAAGTTGACAACAACAAGCGGTGGAAAAGTATGGAAAACAAAACACCCCACCGCGATATTACTCGCCCTTAAATGGTAGGGAATATGAACCGCTCATAGCGGGATGTTGTGGGGCGTAGCAATCGGATACTTCCAGATTCCAGATAAGGGAGAGGATAAAGTTTCAGGACTTGAAAGACTCTGCTCCCGTTGCTGCTGCTGTGATGAACAGGTGGAACATGCATGGCAATTTTCCGGCATCGGCATCCTCGAAGCGCATGAACGTGACTGTGGATGATCGCGGGTGTGTCTAAAACAATCTCTTTGCGAAACTTGAGCGCGCGCCGTTTTTACGCCTCGAGGCACAATTCGACACAATTTTCGGTCCTTCCCTGTGAAGGTTTTCACTTGCGTCGGAAGGATAAGAGAATTGGTACCGATGAGAAAAAGGGTGAAAAAGAAAAAGCCAGAGTAATACATTTTTACGTACGTTTAGGGGTTGTGATGTCTTAAAGTAATGCATGAAAATGATGTTACGGACAAGGACCAATAGCTGAGAAGCTCCTTTTTTATATTCGCTAGCTTATTTTCCTATCTTTTCTTAGAAACAGTTTCACTTTCATCGCAATACTTAGCATTTTATAGCAAGTTTGCTATAAACAATTCCACTTCACTGATCAATATCTCAAGGTTGTAAAATCAAGGCGTTTCCTGGTACTACTTGCCTCCGAATTTCCATCCACTTTGAAGCACACCGTGGCCCAAAGCTACCACCAGCGAAAAAGTAATTAAATTTCCATTCCACATCGGCGGCACTTGTAACGAAGGTGATAATAAATTCAGCAATTGAGCGAAATGCGTTCAATTAAACAGAGGCACTCTGGCACCCTCACACGCGTTACGCTCATGAATCGACGGCTTCCGTTTCCACTTTGCCCCGGGAATGGTGCCCGCCCGCCCGATTGCCCGTCTCAGTGGGACTCACTTACGGATGTGACGGAGTGTATTCAAAATTACCTCGCCGTTGCGCGTCTGATAGCTGG
>NW_023405233.1:0-28441 GCF_013141755.1 Anopheles stephensi
AGGCGGCGAGCAGTACTGGCAGCTGTGCGCGCTGTACAAGCATCATTCCACTGGCGCTCCTTTTCCCAGCATCGCGATCACCGGCGTCGTTGTTAGTTTCGCCTCACAGTAGTGCGCCAAACACGCGCGTACCCAGCACTGCACTATAAACGCACCGCATTCATACTGGCCCGGCAACGCGGTCGCTTCTCGCACAATGTCTGAATATCGAACGGTGCAAGGTAATGATCTGTGTGTGTGTGTGTGTGTGTGTGCGTGATGTGTAAGTTGTGTTCGTTGCGCAGTGCTGTCTGTCCGGCACTGTGTATTGCCCAGGTGCCCATATACTGCTACGGGTTAACACAGTCAAGGAACCCGCTTCTGGATGGTGGTTGGTGAAGTGTGTGAAGCAATTTTATTCGATCCTTCGATACAATCGCAAAACTGTGTACAATTATCAGACCAAACCATGTGTGTTGTGTTGTTCACGGGCAAAGCTGGTCCCTGAAAGCGGAATGGGAATGCGAATGGAGGAAACCAAAGCTAGCTTTAGATAGAAATAAAACTACATTTCTATGTAATTGAAACAGTGGCCGTGCAGTGGCTATTTATTGATTATTTTAAATGCGTAATGGTCTATCGTAATGGTAAAGTAATCCTCCGTAATGGCCACCTCGTTCTCGTTCTCGTTGGTCGTTGGCTATTTATGTGCCGAGCGCATGCGTCGTACCGTGGTCCAAAATCTAGCCGGATCTAGCACATTGAGCGGGTGCTGCGCTCGTTGGTATACCGGCGCGCTCTTCGCTCCTAGCATTTTCGTCATAGTCCAACAGCAAATGTGGAGCCAGCACCAAAAAACAGCTGTTCAGCCCACCCTGGCAGGCGACAGCTGGCAAAGCTAACTGCCAACATGGTAGCCCGAGATGCTCGATGCTCATGCGTAAGTAGGTCGTAAAGGAGTCCGCCAACAGTGTCCACTTCCACGATCCACTTCCAACAAATAAATTTCCGGACGGGTTGTAACGTTTGTCTTGTACACGAGTAAACGAAACCCCTGTCACCTATGCGGTCGAGCTCGAACACAGTTCCCGGTCCTTTCAGTTCGAGGTTCTGGATTTGCGTCAATTTAGGTATGTAGAGGTGGCCTACACGTAATTTTGCGCGCTTCGAATAATTGTAAGTCCAGCTCGTGTGCATCCCATCGGTCGACAGGTAAAAACGCTTCATGTCGTCCGGCATAAAAACGAAATTCTTGTACTCCCAAAGCCCTTAAATCTGCCACTGTGCATGGTCCGTTGTCATCCAATGTCACGTTGCTCACTCGCGGCAGTTCGTTCAGTTTTTCTTCAGTCCAAACGTCAGTTGCTCCAGGTGCAACGACGTATCATTACGACGGTTTCCGATCTTACGGCTGGCCATTTTCGATGAAATATGGTGCTGAGATGAGACACAGTGGAAAAAGCGTCTGTTGCACACTTCAGCTTGCTAAATAATGTTTCAACGCATGCCTGACTTTTACTTATTAATTATTCCTATGGATGGTTTCCAATGTGTGCTGAGATGTGTTTTCAATTCACACTGTCATTATCTAATGTCGTCTAGTAGGCAAACAGAGATTTGCCGTGTTTCTCATGTTCAATTTAGTGTTTCGTGTTCCGTGTGCCGGCCTCAAATTCGCCCGTTACACACAGTGTTTGAAAGTGTATGCTCGACGTTAATTCGACGTCTTTCGGCGTTGAAAACACCACAGGCGGGCGGCCTGCCCCCCGGACAGAATTCGGGGGCATCCTGTTACCTCCGCTCGATCCAGTTACCGAATACACGAAAGAAAGCTCGCGCGAGTGATTTGTGTTTGCTGTGCACATCCTGCCAGGCTTACCAACGCGCGTGTGCTGAGTCTCTCCAGCATCCAAGACTGTCTGAGATGCGTGCAAGTGGCCATCGCGAGAGTGTGGAGAGTGTTTCGTGCGCGTGGATGTCTGCCGGTCTGGCGGGGAGGCAGTGTGCTGTACTTGTTGTTTCACACGCTCTTCTGCTAGACGATACTTCTGGATGGTGAATGCGCGGTACGTCCAGTGCATACGTTGGGTGAGTAGTTTCGCATTCCGCTAACGATGACGGTAATAACATCAACCAACGTGTTCCGGACACCAACGGATGTGCTTGATTATACTCACGGTGATGTTTTTTTTTGCTCCGTCGCAGGAAACGCACAGGAACGGAACATCTAGCCGTCGTTTGACGATGTACGAAACAAGGATTTGGGCATTGGGTAAGAGCGCACATACCGTTCACTTTCGCAAATTCAGCCAAATACTGCCACACGTTCTTAACTACTGTCCGTTTGTTGCAGCTCCCGATCCCGCCACTCGTCCGGGAAGTGGTCCGGGAATCAATATAGTGCTGGAACGCTCTCCTGAAGACACCGGTGTTGAAACGCGGTTGAATTTTTGACCGACCCAACTGACAGACCGTTGGGAGCCCTATAAAGTTTTCAACATTGTCCCCCCAAGTGCGCCACGGTTAAATATGTTTGTTAGGCGATAATAAACACCTCAATGCTAAATTCGCTCTTTGTGATGACGCAACCTCTCTTTGGCGACTTTATAAACCCGATCTTCGTGATGACACACCTCTCTTTCGCGATTGTACAAACCGTGGCTTCACTTCCCATCTTCTGTCAGTTGCTTCGTGGGTGTGTGTTTGTTTGTTTGTTTGTTTGTTTGCTGTTTTTCACTTTCGCTATATTCTGTATTCGACTCTTGCCATGCGGTTTTCTACTAAGCTGATACATCTAAGACTGGTAATTTGTGCGCGGGTCTAACGTAAGTTCCACTGCTCGTTTGTACCGTGTATTTCTTCCAGAATAAATCTGCTGAATGCTGCGCCATTTGCCACGACGAGCGGATTGTAGCAGGGCTATCACAGAAAACTGCCGGTGGTTTGTTTCCATCAGAGCTTCCAAGGAGCAGGTGATTAGGTGTTATAGGGTCAGCCAGTTCGTCGTTCAGGGGCACGTAGGTAAGTGGTCTCGAATTAAGGATGAGTTCGATCTCCGTGAACGTTGACAGCATTACTTCATCCGTAGGGCGCTTGGTGAACACGAACTGATTCAGTGACTTCTTCACGGAACGTACCAAACGCTCCCAGCAGCCGACAAAGTGAGGCGCCCCTGGCGGGTTAAATGTCCACTTCATCCGCGGTCCGCAGTGCTCGGTCATCAGAACGTCGTGATCAACCTCTTCCAAAGCTTCCTTCAACTCACGAGAGGCACCGACGAAGCGATGCGATGAATCTGCGAAACGCCAGTATGCATGACGCTGTGGTGAGGGACGCCGCTATCTCGAGATGTACAGCTCTCGACGTGAGGCAGGCAAATATAACCCCCCACCGCTTCTCTACTCTGCGACCGACAGCTACTAAAAACGGGCCGAAGTAGTCGATCCCTGTGAAGGAAAAGGCACGTTAATAAAATGCGGTTCTTTGTTGTGGTAAATTACCCATTAGCGGTGGCTCCGGTCGCGCGTTGTTCACTTTGCACCACTGACAATCTCTCCTAACGCGTCGATATTCCCCCAGCAGTTTAGGGATGTGGTACCGCATCCTTAATTCGCTCAAAACCGTGTTGTGGTTGCCGTGTTTGTACCTTTCGTGTTGCTCCCGAATAATGAGATCGGTTCCGTAGTCTCGCCGAGGAAGGATGATCGGGTTCCGTGAGGAATCGTTGATGCCTACGCATTCCGTCAAACGTCCCCCCACTCTCAGGATCCCGTGGTCGTCCAGAATAGGCGAGAGCTTATAGATGCTGCTTTTCTTCTCGACCCCCCTTTTCCACGGATGCTTTTGCGGGGTCTGTTTGCGCAAGCTGACGATTTCGCTGTTGTAGGCCCTTCGTTGAATGCCCCGTTCGGCTTCCGCTAGCTCATCTTGGGTCAGTGGCCCAATCACTGTGGCCTTCTGCGTGACGCGACGACGGATATTATGCGCGAAGCGAATCACAAACGCTACGGTACGAAGCACCCGTTTCCACTTCGAGAACCGGTCGAGAACGATGAGCGGTTCTGTAATTTGGTGGTGATGGACGATCTTTCGAAGTTCTTCCGACGTATCTTTCTCGGGGTCGACGCGAGCAGGCCACGCATTTTCCGGTTCCCAGAGAAACGGCGGTCCCCTAAACCATCGCCCTTGTGCCGATAGGTCCGGCGTCTTAGCCCATTTCGTCCCATCGTCAGCCACGTTCATCTTCGTTGGTATCCAGCGCCATTGACTAGGATCAGTGCTTTCGAGCAGCTCACCTACGCGAAACGCCACGAACTGATTATATCGTCTGTGGTCCGAATGTAGCCAGCTGAGCACATTTTGGAAAGCTTTTGGAAGCTTTCGTTTTGTTTTTTTTTTTTATGTGGAGTTTCTGTTTTCCAGTCGCTTAAGCATAATGTGTGGCCGACCTTTTACCCGACGTTTAATGCGTGCGCGCCTTTTCGCCTCGAGGACGCGTTTATTTAGACCAACGACGACGGTTTCAGACGATAAGTGTCATCGTTTTTTTTTTTTAACTATGTCGTCGCCTATGAACATGCACATTGTAATATTATTGTACCGGCACCAGTGATGGCACCGACGTACGCGTTGTACAAACAACCAGATCACTCCCATTGGCACTCCTTTAGCCACCGCCGCCGTCGTTTTTAGTCCCCCGTGGGGGTAGTTGCGAAAAAATCACCAATTTTCAGCACTGCCGCATAGACGCACGCCCATACAAAGCTGGCCGCGTTGATCGGGCCCTTCTCAGGCGGCGAGCAGTACTGGCAGCTGTGCGCGCTGTACAAGCCATCATTCCCACTGGCGCTCCTTTTCCCAGCATCGCGAATCACCGGCGTCGTTGTTAGTTTCGCCTCACAGTAGTGCGCCAAACACGCGCGTACCCAGCACTGCACTATAAACGCACCGCATTCATACTGGCCCGGCAACGCGGTCGCTTCTCGCACAATGTCTGAATATCGAACGGTGCAATGTAATGATCTGTGTGTGTGTGTGAGTGCGTGATGTGTAAGTTGTGTTCGTTGCGCAGTGCTGTCTGTCCGGCACTGTGTATTGCCCAGGTGCCCATATACTGCTACGGGTTAACACAGTCAAGGAACCCGCTTCTGGATGGTGGTTGGTGAAGTGTGTGAAGCAATTTTATTCGATCCTTCGATACAATCGCAAAACTGTGTACAATTATCAGACCAAACCATGTGTGTTGTGTTGTTCACGGGCAAAGCTGGTCCCTGGAAAGCGGAATGGGAATGCGAATGGAAGGAAACCAAAGCTAGCTTTAGATAGAAATAAAACTACATTTCTATGTAATTGAAACAGTGGCCGTGCAGTGGCTATTTATTGATTATTTTAAATGCGTAATGGTCTATCGTAATGGTAAAGTAATCCTCCGTAATGGCCACCTCGTTCTCGTTCTCGTTGGTCGTTGGCTATTTATGTGCCGAGCGCATGCGTCGTACCGTGGTCCAAAATCTAGCCGGATCTAGCACATTGAGCGGGTGCTGCGCTCGTTGGTATACCGGCGCGCTCTTCGCTCCTAGCATTTCGTCATAGTCCAACAGCAAATGTGGAGCCAGCACCAAAAACAGCTGTTCAGCCCACCCTGGCAGGCGACAGCTGGCAAAAGCTAACTGCCAACATGGTAGCCCGAGATGCTCGATGCTCATGCGTAAGTAGGTCGTAAAGGAGTCCGCCAACAGTGTCCACTTCCACGATCCCACTTCCAACAAATAAATTTCCGGACGGGTTGAAACGTTTGTCTTGTACACGAGTAAAACGAAACCCCTGTCACCTATGCGGTCGAGCTCGAACACAGTTCCCGGTCCTTTCAGTTCGAGGTTCTGGATTTGCGTCAATTTAGGTATGTAGAGGTGGCCTACACGTAATTTTGCGCGCTTCGAATAATTGTAAGTCCAGCTCGTGTGCATCCCATCGGTCGACAGGTAAAAACGCTTCATGTCGTCCGGCATAAAAACGAAATTCTTGTACTCCCAAGCCCTTAAATCTGCCACTGTGCATGGTCCGTTGTCATCCAATGTCACGTTGCTCACTCGCGGCAGTTCGTTCAGTTTTTTCTTCAGTCCAAACGTCAGTTGCTCCAGGTGCAACGACGTATCATTACGACGGTTTCCGATCTTACGGCTGGCCATTTTCGATGAAATATGGTGCTGAGATGAGACACAGTGGAAAAAGCGTCTGTTGCACACTTCAGCTTGCTAAATAATGGTTTCAACGCATGCCTGACTTTTACTTATTAATTATTCCTATGGATGGTTTCCAATGTGTGCTGAGATGTGTTTTCAATTCACACTGTCATTATCTAATGTCGTCTAGTAGGCAAACAGAGATTTGCCGTGTTTCTCATGTTCAATTTAGTGTTTCGTGTTCCGTGTGCCGGCCTCAAATTCGCCCGTTACACACAGTGTTTGAAAGTGTATGCTCGACGTTAATTCGACGTCTTTCGGCGTTGAAAACACCACAGGCGGGCGGCCTGCCCCCCGGACAGAATTCGGGGGCATCCTGTTACCTCCGCTCGATCCAGTTACCGAATACACGAAAGAAAGCTCGCGCGAGTGATTTGTGTTTGCTGTGCACATCCTGCCAGGCTTACCAACGCGCGTGTGCTGAGTCTCTCCAGCATCCAAGACTGTCTGAGATGCGTGCAAGTGGCCATCGCGAGAGTGTGGAGAGTGTTTCGTGCGCGTGGATGTCTGCCGGTCTGGCGGGGAGGCAGTGTGCTGTACTTGTTGTTTCACACGCTCTTCTGCTAGACGATACTTCTGGATGGTGAATGCGCGGTACGTCCAGTGCATACGTTGGGTGAGTAGTTTCGCATTCCGCTAACGATGACGGTAATAACATCAACCAACGTGTTCCGGACACCAACGGATGTGCTTGATTATACTCACGGTGATGTTTTTTTTGCTCCGTCGCAGGAACGCACAGGAACGGAACATCTAGCCGTCGTTTGACGATGTACGAAACAAGGATTTGGGCATTGGGTAAGAGCGCACATACCGTTCACTTTCGCAAATTCAGCCAAATACTGCCACACGTTCTTAACTACTGTCCGTTTGTTGCAGCTCCCGATCCCGCCACTCGTCCGGGAAGTGGTCCGGGAATCAATATAGTGCTGGAACGCTCTCCTGAAGACACCGGTGTTGAAACGCGGTTGAATTTTTGACCGACCCAACTGACAGACCGTTGGGAGCCCTATAAAGTTTTCAACATTGTCCCCCCAAGTGCGCCACGGTTAAATATGTTTGTTAGGCGATAATAAACACCTCAATGCTAAATTCGCTCTTTGTGATGACGCAACCTCTCTTTGGCGACTTTATAAACCCGATCTTCGTGATGACACACCTCTCTTTCGCGATTGTACAAACCGTGGCTTCACTTCCCATCTTCTGTCAGTTGCTTCGTGGGTGTGTGTTTGTTTGTTTGTTTGTTTGTTTGCTGTTTTTCACTTTCGCTATATTCTGTATTCGACTCTTGCCATGCGGTTTTCTACTAAGCTGATACATCTAAGACTGGTAATTTGTGCGCGGGTCTAACGTAAGTTCCACTGCTCGTTTGTACCGTGTATTTCTTCCAGAATAAATCTGCTGAATGCTGCGCCATTTGCCACGACGAGCGGATTGTAGCAGGGCTATCACAGAAAACTGCCGGTGGTTTGTTTCCATCAGAGCTTCCAAGGAGCAGGTGATTAGGTGTTATAGGGTCAGCCAGTTCGTCGTTCAGGGGCACGTAGGTAAGTGGTCTCGAATTAAGGATGAGTTCGATCTCCGTGAACGTTGACAGCATTACTTCATCCGTAGGGCGCTTGGTGAACACGAACTGATTCAGTGACTTCTTCACGGAACGTACCAAACGCTCCCAGCAGCCGACAAAGTGAGGCGCCCCTGGCGGGTTAAATGTCCACTTCATCCGCGGTCCGCAGTGCTCGGTCATCAGAACGTCGTGATCAACCTCTTCCAAAGCTTCCTTCAACTCACGAGAGGCACCGACGAAGCGATGCGATGAATCTGCGAAACGCCAGTATGCATGACGCTGTGGTGAGGGACGCCGCTATCTCGAGATGTACAGCTCTCGACGTGAGGCAGGCAAATATAACCCCCCACCGCTTCTCTACTCTGCGACCGACAGCTACTAAAAACGGGCCGAAGTAGTCGATCCCTGTGAAGGAAAAGGCACGTTAATAAAATGCGGTTCTTTGTTGTGGTAAATTACCCATTAGCGGTGGCTCCGGTCGCGCGTTGTTCACTTTGCACCACTGACAATCTCTCCTAACGCGTCGATATTCCCCCAGCAGTTTAGGGATGTGGTACCGCATCCTTAATTCGCTCAAAACCGTGTTGTGGTTGCCGTGTTTGTACCTTTCGTGTTGCTCCCGAATAATGAGATCGGTTCCGTAGTCTCGCCGAGGAAGGATGATCGGGTTCCGTGAGGAATCGGTGATGCCTACGCATTCCGTCAAGCGTCCCCCCACTCTCAGGATCCCGTGGTCGTCCAGAATAGGCGAGAGCTTATAGATGCTGCTTTTCTTCTCGACCCCCCTTTTCCACGGATGCTTTTGCGGGGTCTGTTTGCGCAAGCTGACGATTTCGCTGTTGTAGGCCCTTCGTTGAATGCCCCGTTCGGCTTCCGCTAGCTCATCTTGGGTCAGTGGCCCAATCACTGTGGCCTTCTGCGTGACGCGACGACGGATATTATGCGCGAAGCGAATCACAAACGCTACGGTACGAAGCACCCGTTTCCACTTCGAGAACCGGTCGAGAACGATGAGCGGTTCTGTAATTTGGTGGTGATGGACGATCTTTCGAAGTTCTTCCGACGTATCTTTCTCGGGGTCGACGCGAGCAGGCCACGCATTTTCCGGTTCCCAGAGAAACGGCGGTCCCCTAAACCATCGCCCTTGTGCCGATAGGTCCGGCGTCTTAGCCCATTTCGTCCCATCGTCAGCCACGTTCATCTTCGTTGGTATCCAGCGCCATTGACTAGGATCAGTGCTTTCGAGCAGCTCACCTACGCGAAACGCCACGAACTGATTATATCGTCTGTGGTCCGAATGTAGCCAGCTGAGCACATTTTGGAAAGCTTTTGGAAGCTTTCGTTTTGTTTTTTTTTTTTATGTGGAGTTTCTGTTTTCCAGTCGCTTAAGCATAATGTGTGGCCGACCTTTTACCCGACGTTTAATGCGTGCGCGCCTTTTCGCCTCGAGGACGCGTTTATTTAGACCAACGACGACGGTTTCAGACGATAAGTGTCATCGTTTTTTTTTTTTAACTATGTCGTCGCCTATGAACATGCACATTGTAATATTATTGTACCGGCACCAGTGATGGCACCGACGTACGCGTTGTACAAACAACCAGATCACTCCCATTGGCACTCCTTTAGCCACCGCCGCCGTCGTTTTTAGTCCCCCGTGGGGGTAGTTGCGAAAAAATCACCAATTTTCAGCACTGCCGCATAGACGCACGCCCATACAAAGCTGGCCGCGTTGATCGGGCCCTTCTCAGGCGGCGAGCAGTACTGGCAGCTGTGCGCGCTGTACAAGCCATCATTCCCACTGGCGCTCCTTTTCCCAGCATCGCGAATCACCGGCGTCGTTGTTAGTTTCGCCTCACAGTAGTGCGCCAAACACGCGCGTACCCAGCACTGCACTATAAACGCACCGCATTCATACTGGCCCGGCAACGCGGTCGCTTCTCGCACAATGTCTGAATATCGAACGGTGCAATGTAATGATCTGTGTGTGTGTGTGAGTGCGTGATGTGTAAGTTGTGTTCGTTGCGCAGTGCTGTCTGTCCGGCACTGTGTATTGCCCAGGTGCCCATATACTGCTACGGGTTAACACAGTCAAGGAACCCGCTTCTGGATGGTGGTTGGTGAAGTGTGTGAAGCAATTTTATTCGATCCTTCGATACAATCGCAAAACTGTGTACAATTATCAGACCAAACCATGTGTGTTGTGTTGTTCACGGGCAAAGCTGGTCCCTGGAAAGCGGAATGGGAATGCGAATGGAAGGAAACCAAAGCTAGCTTTAGATAGAAATAAAACTACATTTCTATGTAATTGAAACAGTGGCCGTGCAGTGGCTATTTATTGATTATTTTAAATGCGTAATGGTCTATCGTAATGGTAAAGTAATCCTCCGTAATGGCCACCTCGTTCTCGTTCTCGTTGGTCGTTGGCTATTTATGTGCCGAGCGCATGCGTCGTACCGTGGTCCAAAATCTAGCCGGATCTAGCACATTGAGCGGGTGCTGCGCTCGTTGGTATACCGGCGCGCTCTTCGCTCCTAGCATTTCGTCATAGTCCAACAGCAAATGTGGAGCCAGCACCAAAAACAGCTGTTCAGCCCACCCTGGCAGGCGACAGCTGGCAAAAGCTAACTGCCAACATGGTAGCCCGAGATGCTCGATGCTCATGCGTAAGTAGGTCGTAAAGGAGTCCGCCAACAGTGTCCACTTCCACGATCCCACTTCCAACAAATAAATTTCCGGACGGGTTGAAACGTTTGTCTTGTACACGAGTAAAACGAAACCCCTGTCACCTATGCGGTCGAGCTCGAACACAGTTCCCGGTCCTTTCAGTTCGAGGTTCTGGATTTGCGTCAATTTAGGTATGTAGAGGTGGCCTACACGTAATTTTGCGCGCTTCGAATAATTGTAAGTCCAGCTCGTGTGCATCCCATCGGTCGACAGGTAAAAACGCTTCATGTCGTCCGGCATAAAAACGAAATTCTTGTACTCCCAAGCCCTTAAATCTGCCACTGTGCATGGTCCGTTGTCATCCAATGTCACGTTGCTCACTCGCGGCAGTTCGTTCAGTTTTTTCTTCAGTCCAAACGTCAGTTGCTCCAGGTGCAACGACGTATCATTACGACGGTTTCCGATCTTACGGCTGGCCATTTTCGATGAAATATGGTGCTGAGATGAGACACAGTGGAAAAAGCGTCTGTTGCACACTTCAGCTTGCTAAATAATGGTTTCAACGCATGCCTGACTTTTACTTATTAATTATTCCTATGGATGGTTTCCAATGTGTGCTGAGATGTGTTTTCAATTCACACTGTCATTATCTAATGTCGTCTAGTAGGCAAACAGAGATTTGCCGTGTTTCTCATGTTCAATTTAGTGTTTCGTGTTCCGTGTGCCGGCCTCAAATTCGCCCGTTACACACAGTGTTTGAAAGTGTATGCTCGACGTTAATTCGACGTCTTTCGGCGTTGAAAACACCACAGGCGGGCGGCCTGCCCCCCGGACAGAATTCGGGGGCATCCTGTTACCTCCGCTCGATCCAGTTACCGAATACACGAAAGAAAGCTCGCGCGAGTGATTTGTGTTTGCTGTGCACATCCTGCCAGGCTTACCAACGCGCGTGTGCTGAGTCTCTCCAGCATCCAAGACTGTCTGAGATGCGTGCAAGTGGCCATCGCGAGAGTGTGGAGAGTGTTTCGTGCGCGTGGATGTCTGCCGGTCTGGCGGGGAGGCAGTGTGCTGTACTTGTTGTTTCACACGCTCTTCTGCTAGACGATACTTCTGGATGGTGAATGCGCGGTACGTCCAGTGCATACGTTGGGTGAGTAGTTTCGCATTCCGCTAACGATGACGGTAATAACATCAACCAACGTGTTCCGGACACCAACGGATGTGCTTGATTATACTCACGGTGATGTTTTTTTTTGCTCCGTCGCAGGAACGCACAGGAACGGAACATCTAGCCGTCGTTTGACGATGTACGAAACAAGGATTTGGGCATTGGGTAAGAGCGCACATACCGTTCACTTTCGCAAATTCAGCCAAATACTGCCACACGTTCTTAACTACTGTCCGTTTGTTGCAGCTCCCGATCCCGCCACTCGTCCGGGAAGTGGTCCGGGAATCAATATAGTGCTGGAACGCTCTCCTGAAGACACCGGTGTTGAAACGCGGTTGAATTTTTGACCGACCCAACTGACAGACCGTTGGGAGCCCTATAAAGTTTTCAACATTGTCCCCCCAAGTGCGCCACGGTTAAATATGTTTGTTAGGCGATAATAAACACCTCAATGCTAAATTCGCTCTTTGTGATGACGCAACCTCTCTTTGGCGACTTTATAAACCCGATCTTCGTGATGACACACCTCTCTTTCGCGATTGTACAAACCGTGGCTTCACTTCCCATCTTCTGTCAGTTGCTTCGTGGGTGTGTGTTTGTTTGTTTGTTTGTTTGTTTGCTGTTTTTCACTTTCGCTATATTCTGTATTCGACTCTTGCCATGCGGTTTTCTACTAAGCTGATACATCTAAGACTGGTAATTTGTGCGCGGGTCTAACGTAAGTTCCACTGCTCGTTTGTACCGTGTATTTCTTCCAGAATAAATCTGCTGAATGCTGCGCCATTTGCCACGACGAGCGGATTGTAGCAGGGCTATCACAGAAAACTGCCGGTGGTTTGTTTCCATCAGAGCTTCCAAGGAGCAGGTGATTAGGTGTTATAGGGTCAGCCAGTTCGTCGTTCAGGGGCACGTAGGTAAGTGGTCTCGAATTAAGGATGAGTTCGATCTCCGTGAACGTTGACAGCATTACTTCATCCGTAGGGCGCTTGGTGAACACGAACTGATTCAGTGACTTCTTCACGGAACGTACCAAACGCTCCCAGCAGCCGACAAAGTGAGGCGCCCCTGGCGGGTTAAATGTCCACTTCATCCGCGGTCCGCAGTGCTCGGTCATCAGAACGTCGTGATCAACCTCTTCCAAAGCTTCCTTCAACTCACGAGAGGCACCGACGAAGCGATGCGATGAATCTGCGAAACGCCAGTATGCATGACGCTGTGGTGAGGGACGCCGCTATCTCGAGATGTACAGCTCTCGACGTGAGGCAGGCAAATATAACCCCCCACCGCTTCTCTACTCTGCGACCGACAGCTACTAAAAACGGGCCGAAGTAGTCGATCCCTGTGAAGGAAAAGGCACGTTAATAAAATGCGGTTCTTTGTTGTGGTAAATTACCCATTAGCGGTGGCTCCGGTCGCGCGTTGTTCACTTTGCACCACTGACAATCTCTCCTAACGCGTCGATATTCCCCCAGCAGTTTAGGGATGTGGTACCGCATCCTTAATTCGCTCAAAACCGTGTTGTGGTTGCCGTGTTTGTACCTTTCGTGTTGCTCCCGAATAATGAGATCGGTTCCGTAGTCTCGCCGAGGAAGGATGATCGGGTTCCGTGAGGAATCGGTGATGCCTACGCATTCCGTCAAGCGTCCCCCCACTCTCAGGATCCCGTGGTCGTCCAGAATAGGCGAGAGCTTATAGATGCTGCTTTTCTTCTCGACCCCCCTTTTCCACGGATGCTTTTGCGGGGTCTGTTTGCGCAAGCTGACGATTTCGCTGTTGTAGGCCCTTCGTTGAATGCCCCGTTCGGCTTCCGCTAGCTCATCTTGGGTCAGTGGCCCAATCACTGTGGCCTTCTGCGTGACGCGACGACGGATATTATGCGCGAAGCGAATCACAAACGCTACGGTACGAAGCACCCGTTTCCACTTCGAGAACCGGTCGAGAACGATGAGCGGTTCTGTAATTTGGTGGTGATGGACGATCTTTCGAAGTTCTTCCGACGTATCTTTCTCGGGGTCGACGCGAGCAGGCCACGCATTTTCCGGTTCCCAGAGAAACGGCGGTCCCCTAAACCATCGCCCTTGTGCCGATAGGTCCGGCGTCTTAGCCCATTTCGTCCCATCGTCAGCCACGTTCATCTTCGTTGGTATCCAGCGCCATTGACTAGGATCAGTGCTTTCGAGCAGCTCACCTACGCGAAACGCCACGAACTGATTATATCGTCTGTGGTCCGAATGTAGCCAGCTGAGCACATTTTGGAAAGCTTTTGGAAGCTTTCGTTTTGTTTTTTTTTTTTATGTGGAGTTTCTGTTTTCCAGTCGCTTAAGCATAATGTGTGGCCGACCTTTTACCCGACGTTTAATGCGTGCGCGCCTTTTCGCCTCGAGGACGCGTTTATTTAGACCAACGACGACGGTTTCAGACGATAAGTGTCATCGTTTTTTTTTTTAACTATGTCGTCGCCTATGAACATGCACATTGTAATATTATTGTACCGGCACCAGTGATGGCACCGACGTACGCGTTGTACAAACAACCAGATCACTCCCATTGGCACTCCTTTAGCCACCGCCGCCGTCGTTTTTAGTCCCCCGTGGGGGTAGTTGCGAAAAAATCACGAATTTTCAGCACTGCCGCATAGACGCACGCCCATACAAAGCTGGCCGCGTTGATCGGGCCCTTCTCAGGCGGCGAGCAGTACTGGCAGCTGTGCGCGCTGTACAAGCCATCATTCCCACTGGCGCTCCTTTTCCCAGCATCGCGAATCACCGGCGTCGTTGTTAGTTTCGCCTCACAGTAGTGCGCCAAACACGCGCGTACCCAGCACTGCACTATAAACGCACCGCATTCATACTGGCCCGGCAACGCGGTCGCTTCTCGCACAATGTCTGAATATCGAACGGTGCAAGGTAATGATTTGTGTGGGTGTAAATAAACAAATGATGTGTGTGTATGTGTGTGTGTGTGAGTGCGTGATGTGTAAGTTGTGTTCGTTGCGCAGTGCTGTCTGTCCGGCACTGTGTATTGCCCAGGTGCCCATATACTGCTACGGGTTAACACAGTCAAGGAACCCGCTTCTGGATGGTGGTTGGTGAAGTGTGTGAAGCAATTTTATTCGATCCTTCGATACAATCGCAAAACTGTGTACAATTATCAGACCAAACCATGTGTGTTGTGTTGTTCACGGGCAAAGCTGGTCCCTGGAAAGCGGAATGGGAATGCGAATGGAAGGAAACCAAAGCTAGCTTTAGATAGAAATAAAACTACATTTCTATGTAATTGAAACAGTGGCCGTGCAGTGGCTATTTATTGATTATTTTAAATGCGTAATGGTCTATCGTAATGGTAAAGTAATCCTCCGTAATGGCCACCTCGTTCTCGTTCTCGTTGGTCGTTGGCTATTTATGTGCCGAGCGCATGCGTCGTACCGTGGTCCAAAATCTAGCCGGATCTAGCACATTGAGCGGGTGCTGCGCTCGTTGGTATACCGGCGCGCTCTTCGCTCCTAGCATTTCGTCATAGTCCAACAGCAAATGTGGAGCCAGCACCAAAAACAGCTGTTCAGCCCACCCTGGCAGGCGACAGCTGGCAAAAGCTAACTGCCAACATGGTAGCCCGAGATGCTCGATGCTCATGCGTAAGTAGGTCGTAAAGGAGTCCGCCAACAGTGTCCACTTCCACGATCCCACTTCCAACAAATAAATTTCCGGACGGGTTGTAACGTTTGTCTTGTACACGAGTAAAACGAAACCCCTGTCACCTATGCGGTCGAGCTCGAACACAGTTCCCGGTCCTTTCAGTTCGAGGTTCTGGATTTGCGTCAATTTAGGTATGTAGAGGTGGCCTACACGTAATTTTGCGCGCTTCGAATAATTGTAAGTCCAGCTCGTGTGCATCCCATCGGTCGACAGGTAAAAACGCTTCATGTCGTCCGGCATAAAAACGAAATTCTTGTACTCCCAAGCCCTTAAATCTGCCACTGTGCATGGTCCGTTGTCATCCAATGTCACGTTGCTCACTCGCGGCAGTTCGTTCAGTTTTTTCTTCAGTCCAAACGTCAGTTGCTCCAGGTGCAACGACGTATCATTACGACGGTTTCCGATCTTACGGCTGGCCATTTTCGATGAAATATGGTGCTGAGATGAGACACAGTGGAAAAAGCGTCTGTTGCACACTTCAGCTTGCTAAATAATGGTTTCAACGCATGCCTGACTTTTACTTATTAATTATTCCTATGGATGGTTTCCAATGTGTGCTGAGATGTGTTTTCAATTCACACTGTCATTATCTAATGTCGTCTAGTAGGCAAACAGAGATTTGCCGTGTTTCTCATGTTCAATTTAGTGTTTCGTGTTCCGTGTGCCGGCCTCAAATTCGCCCGTTACACACAGTGTTTGAAAGTGTATGCTCGACGTTAATTCGACGTCTTTCGGCGTTGAAAACACCACAGGCGGGCGGCCTGCCCCCCGGACAGAATTCGGGGGCATCCTGTTACCTCCGCTCGATCCAGTTACCGAATACACGAAAGAAAGCTCGCGCGAGTGATTTGTGTTTGCTGTGCACATCCTGCCAGGCTTACCAACGCGCGTGTGCTGAGTCTCTCCAGCATCCAAGACTGTCTGAGATGCGTGCAAGTGGCCATCGCGAGAGTGTGGAGAGTGTTTCGTGCGCGTGGATGTCTGCCGGTCTGGCGGGGAGGCAGTGTGCTGTACTTGTTGTTTCACACGCTCTTCTGCTAGACGATACTTCTGGATGGTGAATGCGCGGTACGTCCAGTGCATACGTTGGGTGAGTAGTTTCGCATTCCGCTAACGATGACGGTAATAACATCAACCAACGTGTTCCGGACACCAACGGATGTGCTTGATTATACTCACGGTGATGTTTTTTTTTGCTCCGTCGCAGGAACGCACAGGAACGGAACATCTAGCCGTCGTTTGACGATGTACGAAACAAGGATTTGGGCATTGGGTAAGAGCGCACATACCGTTCACTTTCGCAAATTCAGCCAAATACTGCCACACGTTCTTAACTACTGTCCGTTTGTTGCAGCTCCCGATCCCGCCACTCGTCCGGGAAGTGGTCCGGGAATCAATATAGTGCTGGAACGCTCTCCTGAAGACACCGGTGTTGAAACGCGGTTGAATTTTTGACCGACCCAACTGACAGACCGTTGGGAGCCCTATAAAGTTTTCAACATTGTCCCCCCAAGTGCGCCACGGTTAAATATGTTTGTTAGGCGATAATAAACACCTCAATGCTAAATTCGCTCTTTGTGATGACGCAACCTCTCTTTGGCGACTTTATAAACCCGATCTTCGTGATGACACACCTCTCTTTCGCGATTGTACAAACCGTGGCTTCACTTCCCATCTTCTGTCAGTTGCTTCGTGGGTGTGTGTTTGTTTGTTTGTTTGTTTGTTTGCTGTTTTTCACTTTCGCTATATTCTGTATTCGACTCTTGCCATGCGGTTTTCTACTAAGCTGATACATCTAAGACTGGTAATTTGTGCGCGGGTCTAACGTAAGTTCCACTGCTCGTTTGTACCGTGTATTTCTTCCAGAATAAATCTGCTGAATGCTGCGCCATTTGCCACGACGAGCGGATTGTAGCAGGGCTATCACAGAAAACTGCCGGTGGTTTGTTTCCATCAGAGCTTCCAAGGAGCAGGTGATTAGGTGTTATAGGGTCAGCCAGTTCGTCGTTCAGGGGCACGTAGGTAAGTGGTCTCGAATTAAGGATGAGTTCGATCTCCGTGAACGTTGACAGCATTACTTCATCCGTAGGGCGCTTGGTGAACACGAACTGATTCAGTGACTTCTTCACGGAACGTACCAAACGCTCCCAGCAGCCGACAAAGTGAGGCGCCCCTGGCGGGTTAAATGTCCACTTCATCCGCGGTCCGCAGTGCTCGGTCATCAGAACGTCGTGATCAACCTCTTCCAAAGCTTCCTTCAACTCACGAGAGGCACCGACGAAGCGATGCGATGAATCTGCGAAACGCCAGTATGCATGACGCTGTGGTGAGGGACGCCGCTATCTCGAGATGTACAGCTCTCGACGTGAGGCAGGCAAATATAACCCCCCACCGCTTCTCTACTCTGCGACCGACAGCTACTAAAAACGGGCCGAAGTAGTCGATCCCTGTGAAGGAAAAGGCACGTTAATAAAATGCGGTTCTTTGTTGTGGTAAATTACCCATTAGCGGTGGCTCCGGTCGCGCGTTGTTCACTTTGCACCACTGACAATCTCTCCTAACGCGTCGATATTCCCCCAGCAGTTTAGGGATGTGGTACCGCATCCTTAATTCGCTCAAAACCGTGTTGTGGTTGCCGTGTTTGTACCTTTCGTGTTGCTCCCGAATAATGAGATCGGTTCCGTAGTCTCGCCGAGGAAGGATGATCGGGTTCCGTGAGGAATCGTTGATGCCTACGCATTCCGTCAAACGTCCCCCCACTCTCAGGATCCCGTGGTCGTCCAGAATAGGCGAGAGCTTATAGATGCTGCTTTTCTTCTCGACCCCCCTTTTCCACGGATGCTTTTGCGGGGTCTGTTTGCGCAAGCTGACGATTTCGCTGTTGTAGGCCCTTCGTTGAATGCCCCGTTCGGCTTCCGCTAGCTCATCTTGGGTCAGTGGCCCAATCACTGTGGCCTTCTGCGTGACGCGACGACGGATATTATGCGCGAAGCGAATCACAAACGCTACGGTACGAAGCACCCGTTTCCACTTCGAGAACCGGTCGAGAACGATGAGCGGTTCTGTAATTTGGTGGTGATGGACGATCTTTCGAAGTTCTTCCGACGTATCTTTCTCGGGGTCGACGCGAGCAGGCCACGCATTTTCCGGTTCCCAGAGAAACGGCGGTCCCCTAAACCATCGCCCTTGTGCCGATAGGTCCGGCGTCTTAGCCCATTTCGTCCCATCGTCAGCCACGTTCATCTTCGTTGGTATCCAGCGCCATTGACTAGGATCAGTGCTTTCGAGCAGCTCACCTACGCGAAACGCCACGAACTGATTATATCGTCTGTGGTCCGAATGTAGCCAGCTGAGCACATTTTGGAAAGCTTTTGGAAGCTTTCGTTTTGTTTTTTTTTTTTTATGTGGAGTTTCTGTTTTCCAGTCGCTTAAGCATAATGTGTGGCCGACCTTTTACCCGACGTTTAATGCGTGCGCGCCTTTTCGCCTCGAGGACGCGTTTATTTAGACCAACGACGACGGTTTCAGACGATAAGTGTCATCGTTTTTTTTTTTTAACTATGTCGTCGCCTATGAACATGCACATTGTAATATTATTGTACCGGCACCAGTGATGGCACCGACGTACGCGTTGTACAAACAACCAGATCACTCCCATTGGCACTCCTTTAGCCACCGCCGCCGTCGTTTTTAGTCCCCCGTGGGGGTAGTTGCGAAAAAATCACGAATTTTCAGCACTGCCGCATAGACGCACGCCCATACAAAGCTGGCCGCGTTGATCGGGCCCTTCTCAGGCGGCGAGCAGTACTGGCAGCTGTGCGCGCTGTACAAGCCATCATTCCCACTGGCGCTCCTTTTCCCAGCATCGCGAATCACCGGCGTCGTTGTTAGTTTCGCCTCACAGTAGTGCGCCAAACACGCGCGTACCCAGCACTGCACTATAAACGCACCGCATTCATACTGGCCCGGCAACGCGGTCGCTTCTCGCACAATGTCTGAATATCGAACGGTGCAAGGTAATGATTTGTGTGGGTGTAAATAAACAAATGATGTGTGTGTGTATGTGTGTGTGTGTGTGAGTGCGTGATGTGTAAGTTGTGTTCGTTGCGCAGTGCTGTCTGTCCGGCACTGTGTATTGCCCAGGTGCCCATATACTGCTACGGGTTAACACAGTCAAGGAACCCGCTTCTGGATGGTGGTTGGTGAAGTGTGTGAAGCAATTTTATTCGATCCTTCGATACAATCGCAAAACTGTGTACAATTATCAGACCAAACCATGTGTGTTGTGTTGTTCACGGGCAAAGCTGGTCCCTGGAAAGCGGAATGGGAATGCGAATGGAAGGAAACCAAAGCTAGCTTTAGATAGAAATAAAACTACATTTCTATGTAATTGAAACAGTGGCCGTGCAGTGGCTATTTATTGATTATTTTAAATGCGTAATGGTCTATCGTAATGGTAAAGTAATCCTCCGTAATGGCCACCTCGTTCTCGTTCTCGTTGGTCGTTGGCTATTTATGTGCCGAGCGCATGCGTCGTACCGTGGTCCAAAATCTAGCCGGATCTAGCACATTGAGCGGGTGCTGCGCTCGTTGGTATACCGGCGCGCTCTTCGCTCCTAGCATTTCGTCATAGTCCAACAGCAAATGTGGAGCCAGCACCAAAAACAGCTGTTCAGCCCACCCTGGCAGGCGACAGCTGGCAAAAGCTAACTGCCAACATGGTAGCCCGAGATGCTCGATGCTCATGCGTAAGTAGGTCGTAAAGGAGTCCGCCAACAGTGTCCACTTCCACGATCCCACTTCCAACAAATAAATTTCCGGACGGGTTGTAACGTTTGTCTTGTACACGAGTAAAACGAAACCCCTGTCACCTATGCGGTCGAGCTCGAACACAGTTCCCGGTCCTTTCAGTTCGAGGTTCTGGATTTGCGTCAATTTAGGTATGTAGAGGTGGCCTACACGTAATTTTGCGCGCTTCGAATAATTGTAAGTCCAGCTCGTGTGCATCCCATCGGTCGACAGGTAAAAACGCTTCATGTCGTCCGGCATAAAAACGAAATTCTTGTACTCCCAAGCCCTTAAATCTGCCACTGTGCATGGTCCGTTGTCATCCAATGTCACGTTGCTCACTCGCGGCAGTTCGTTCAGTTTTTTCTTCAGTCCAAACGTCAGTTGCTCCAGGTGCAACGACGTATCATTACGACGGTTTCCGATCTTACGGCTGGCCATTTTCGATGAAATATGGTGCTGAGATGAGACACAGTGGAAAAAGCGTCTGTTGCACACTTCAGCTTGCTAAATAATGGTTTCAACGCATGCCTGACTTTTACTTATTAATTATTCCTATGGATGGTTTCCAATGTGTGCTGAGATGTGTTTTCAATTCACACTGTCATTATCTAATGTCGTCTAGTAGGCAAACAGAGATTTGCCGTGTTTCTCATGTTCAATTTAGTGTTTCGTGTTCCGTGTGCCGGCCTCAAATTCGCCCGTTACACACAGTGTTTGAAAGTGTATGCTCGACGTTAATTCGACGTCTTTCGGCGTTGAAAACACCACAGGCGGGCGGCCTGCCCCCCGGACAGAATTCGGGGGCATCCTGTTACCTCCGCTCGATCCAGTTACCGAATACACGAAAGAAAGCTCGCGCGAGTGATTTGTGTTTGCTGTGCACATCCTGCCAGGCTTACCAACGCGCGTGTGCTGAGTCTCTCCAGCATCCAAGACTGTCTGAGATGCGTGCAAGTGGCCATCGCGAGAGTGTGGAGAGTGTTTCGTGCGCGTGGATGTCTGCCGGTCTGGCGGGGAGGCAGTGTGCTGTACTTGTTGTTTCACACGCTCTTCTGCTAGACGATACTTCTGGATGGTGAATGCGCGGTACGTCCAGTGCATACGTTGGGTGAGTAGTTTCGCATTCCGCTAACGATGACGGTAATAACATCAACCAACGTGTTCCGGACACCAACGGATGTGCTTGATTATACTCACGGTGATGTTTTTTTTTGCTCCGTCGCAGGAACGCACAGGAACGGAACATCTAGCCGTCGTTTGACGATGTACGAAACAAGGATTTGGGCATTGGGTAAGAGCGCACATACCGTTCACTTTCGCAAATTCAGCCAAATACTGCCACACGTTCTTAACTACTGTCCGTTTGTTGCAGCTCCCGATCCCGCCACTCGTCCGGGAAGTGGTCCGGGAATCAATATAGTGCTGGAACGCTCTCCTGAAGACACCGGTGTTGAAACGCGGTTGAATTTTTGACCGACCCAACTGACAGACCGTTGGGAGCCCTATAAAGTTTTCAACATTGTCCCCCCAAGTGCGCCACGGTTAAATATGTTTGTTAGGCGATAATAAACACCTCAATGCTAAATTCGCTCTTTGTGATGACGCAACCTCTCTTTGGCGACTTTATAAACCCGATCTTCGTGATGACACACCTCTCTTTCGCGATTGTACAAACCGTGGCTTCACTTCCCATCTTCTGTCAGTTGCTTCGTGGGTGTGTGTTTGTTTGTTTGTTTGTTTGTTTGCTGTTTTTCACTTTCGCTATATTCTGTATTCGACTCTTGCCATGCGGTTTCTACTAAGCTGATACATCTAAGACTGGTAATTTGTGCGCGGGTCTAACGTAAGTTCCACTGCTCGTTTGTACCGTGTATTTCTTCCAGAATAAATCTGCTGAATGCTGCGCCATTTGCCACGACGAGCGGATTGTAGCAGGGCTATCACAGAAAACTGCCGGTGGTTTGTTTCCATCAGAGCTTCCAAGGAGCAGGTGATTAGGTGTTATAGGGTCAGCCAGTTCGTCGTTCAGGGGCACGTAGGTAAGTGGTCTCGAATTAAGGATGAGTTCGATCTCCGTGAACGTTGACAGCATTACTTCATCCGTAGGGCGCTTGGTGAACACGAACTGATTCAGTGACTTCTTCACGGAACGTACCAAACGCTCCCAGCAGCCGACAAAGTGAGGCGCCCCTGGCGGGTTAAATGTCCACTTCATCCGCGGTCCGCAGTGCTCGGTCATCAGAACGTCGTGATCAACCTCTTCCAAAGCTTCCTTCAACTCACGAGAGGCACCGACGAAGCGATGCGATGAATCTGCGAAACGCCAGTATGCATGACGCTGTGGTGAGGGACGCCGCTATCTCGAGATGTACAGCTCTCGACGTGAGGCAGGCAAATATAACCCCCCACCGCTTCTCTACTCTGCGACCGACAGCTACTAAAAACGGGCCGAAGTAGTCGATCCCTGTGAAGGAAAAGGCACGTTAATAAAATGCGGTTCTTTGTTGTGGTAAATTACCCATTAGCGGTGGCTCCGGTCGCGCGTTGTTCACTTTGCACCACTGACAATCTCTCCTAACGCGTCGATATTCCCCAGCAGTTTAGGGATGTGGTACCGCATCCTTAATTCGCTCAAAACCGTGTTGTGGTTGCCGTGTTTGTACCTTTCGTGTTGCTCCCGAATAATGAGATCGGTTCCGTAGTCTCGCCGAGGAAGGATGATCGGGTTCCGTGAGGAATCGTTGATGCCTACGCATTCCGTCAAACGTCCCCCACTCTCAGGATCCCGTGGTCGTCCAGAATAGGCGAGAGCTTATAGATGCTGCTTTTTCTTCTCGACCCCCCTTTTCCACGGATGCTTTTTGCGGGGTCTGTTTGCGCAAGCTGACGATTTCGCTGTTGTAGGCCCTTCGTTGAATGCCCCGTTCGGCTTCCGCTAGCTCATCTTGGGTCAGTGGCCCAATCACTGTGGCCTTCTGCGTGACGCGACGACGGATATTATGCGCGAAGCGAATCACAAACGCTACGGTACGAAGCACCCGTTTCCACTTCGAGAACCGGTCGAGAACGATGAGCGGTTCTGTAATTTGGTGGTGATGGACGATCTTTCGAAGTTCTTCCGACGTATCTTTCTCGGGGTCGACGCGAGCAGGCCACGCATTTTCCGGTTCCCAGAGAAACGGCGGTCCCCTAAACCATCGCCCTTGTGCCGATAGGTCCGGCGTCTTAGCCCATTTCGTCCCATCGTCAGCCATGTTCGAACGCGACAAAATAAAATTGAGCAAACTGATCGGCGTGCAAGAGTTAGATGAGAAACTTTAAAAAACTAATATCTTCGTTTAGGATAAAATCTCACCAAAACAACCGTGAATCACAGAAAGAACCCCATACCGTAAGAAAGACGAAATTATGGTAAAATGTCAGGGTTATGTCATAAATATCTCGAAAAAGGGACAATCCAGACATATGAAAAATTAAAATAAACTCAAGCCATGTAATAAAAACGAAAGTGAAGACATGGGCGAAAAGGGTTAACCTAGAACACAATGCATACATTGTCATTGCGCGATTAAAAACGATCAACGCGAAGATCAAGCACGGTCGTAGGGCAGTGAAGGAAAGACCAACTTGACGCATAGAACAAACGACGCGCAGGACATAGGCAATAGGAAAATAGGCATACGTACTTGAACACAGTGCGCGATGCATTACCCATGGTCATAACGATAGGAACAATCGCCAGATATTGTACATTACAGACCTCCTACACTAGCCGACGCCTGCAGGGGTCAACGCATCAGCATACCGAATTAGGAAAAAGGAGATCTGTAATGCTGTTTCATGTTCTTTGTCCCCGGAATTTTAGTATATAAGACAGGTTTTTGAGAATAAAAATTGACTTGTAATCCAAAACTCAACGAAGAAACTTGTGTTTCATTGTTTGGGTATCCATACAGAATCGGGAAAGTTTCACCTTTGCCTTCTCTCCGGAAATTGGTTACGCACTTTGGTGTCTCCCCACTCCGTCGGAAGAATTAGGCGAAATCAAGCCAAGCAAGAACCATGGTTAGATACTTCTCCTGGTTATCCAGGAAAAAAGGCTAATCGTCTGATCGAGCTACGGCATCCCGTGTCCACGCCGAGTTAGTGTAGTGCGAGTCCGCCGCTAAAAACTTCTCCTGGTTTTTCCAGGAAAAAAGGTTAGCCGCCTGATTCAAGCAACTCTGACAAGGCCAGGAATCTGCGCGGAGATCTCCGAATCGACCATTCCTTCGCGTGGTCGGTTCAACAACGGTTCGTTATCGAACTAACAAATGGTGGCTCCAGAGAGGAGGTTAATATCCGCGCGCGTTAAAAACTCATTCGAGCGAACTTACGTTCGTGGTGTGCTGTCGCCAAAAAAAACAGCCCCTAACTGAACCCGCACCAAGTAGTGCTTCAAAAAGGTTCAGATTGAAATTCTGCGCTTGTGAAATAAAGTGAATTGCAGCGAGTGTGAAACGGTTTACAATTAATACACGTAAGAAGAATACAGTGCTATAAGGAACCGATCGAGTGCCGTTGCGATCATATCAATGCACAAGTGCAGAACAAAATCGGAGAGCATCAGTGAGTGCCAGTGCGTGATATAAGCTTATATAAGCAATAAACACGGCTCCGAACTAACCCATACCAAAGGGTAATAAAAATTCTTCCAAAAGGGTAGAACTAAACGGAGTACGTTAGTTTACTATTCGAGAACAATAGTGTTACATACGGCTCCGGAGTGAACGAAAAAAGTTCACATCCGAAACAACTCGAAAGTAACTTAAATGTTTAGCGAAGACTCTATGCTACGAAAGAAATCGTGTTTAACAATCAGTACGTGGACAACCGCGGAACAATAAGTTAACCGAGTGAATGACGTTGCGATCGCATTAAAGTGCTCGAGTTTAAACACATTGAGGACATAAAATACCAGTGCATAAAGGCGCTTAATCAGCAATACGCACGAAGGGACGAAAGAATTCACGTTCTCGTAAGGCGTACTTAACGGAGTAAGTCAGTTGACTATCGGTGCAGATGGTATTTTAGTACGACTCGGAGTGAATTATCAGCGAGATCGAGACCACATTGAACTACCTGGCACGTCAAGGAAAGGTAACACCGAAACGTAAGTCGAACTTCTTATCTATAGCTCAGAGTAGGAATTTAAAGATCCGCCGAGATGCCTTACAAAATTTACACGAACACTTCGGCAGTTGCCGATTGTGCGTGGCGGAGACACTTCCGAAGAAAGCATGATTTCATGCTATGAAGGTGATAGGTGGTTTCATTTAACATGTGCCAAACTAACACGTAAACCAAAGCCGGAAGATTGTTGGCTTTGCGTAAAATGTCAAAAAATAGCATATGAACTTAATAGATTACCCAAGGAATTCCGCTAGTAAGGATACAGAGGCTATGTTCACACGACTATTGATTGGTCAACAGGAACAATCAAAGAACGGTTACAAGAATTTTAAAAGCAGTAGTAACAACTATTGCGGGCGACAAACAAGGATCGCGCACATAGAAACGCTATTGAAAAGACAATCGCTTATGCAGTTGCCGAGATTTGGAGGAGATCCTGTAGAATGGCCAAATTTTAAGCAAACATTTGATGATACTAATGAGGAGGAAGATTCTCTAATTTAGAGATTTAAACCGCCTTAAACAGGCCTTATATGGACGAGCCCTCAAAAGCGTTCAACAATTAATGCTGATTCTACAAACGGCCAGAATAAATGACACGCTAAAAAACTCCTCGGAAGAACAGATTTAGTGTTTCTAGAGTACGTAATAATCTGTATAAAATCCGAGGAGATTCCAAAAAACATTGTCGTGGAAATGGTAAACGCTTTAGAAAACCTCATTCAAACAGTAAACTTGATGAGGAACCGGAATACCTGAAAGATCACACTTTGGTGTTGGAGTTGACTGCTAGGCTACCGCACCAAATTCAGGAAAAAAGAGCCAGTATTGGCTGAAGCGGAATCACCGTTAAGGGTTTCAAACTCTAGATAAACCTGCGATTGGTTGAGACCTTTCGCTAAAACGGCAAACATGTTAAAAACAATATCCGCACACACTCAACGTGGAGGCGTTCATCTCCACGAACAAAAAATCCCATACAAAGGTTTTCAAGAACCAATCAAAAGGGTCAGGATTTCGAACAGAATTCGATAGAAGCAAGCAAATGCTTAATATGCAATAAGCTACAGAAACGATCAAATGTTATGCATTGGTCAATGAGGTGCCATCTGAGCGAATAAAAATTGCTCAAAATAAAGGTTATGTTTAGGTTGCTTGAAATCTAACAATCATACAATACATGATTGTAGATCTGCGCAAATATGCGGGATAAAGGTGATGCACCGATAGGCATCATAAAATGCTTCATGTACCTCAAAATATTGAAATCGCAGGTGTAAACAATCATCAAGAACTAGAAGCAGCGTCATCAACGCATTTCCAAGTGTTGCCAGTTGAATTAATAATAACGGCAATCACAAAATAAAAACCTATGCGCTTTTAGACCCTGGTTCATCCTCAACCCTATTAGAAGAAAAAGTTGCGCGTCAACTTAACCTAATGGGAAGTAAACCGCTCCATTACTTTGGACACAAGGCAAACAAACTGAACACGTTAAAAGCCAAAACGTGGAATTAGAATCAAGGGTCCAACTAAAAGGGTTTTCAACTGAAGAATGTGGAGAACGGTTAAAGATTTGAAATTACCTGTTCAATCTTTAGATTATGATAATCTAAGCAAAAGATATTCTCACCTTGCTAATCTTCCAGTTCAGGATTCCAAAATATTCGACCCACTATAATGATCGGCTTGAATAACAATCATTTATTGATGGGGTTTAAACATAAATATGGTAAACCCACAGAACCGATAGCAATGAGGACAAGATTAGGTTGGCTAATTTACGGAAAAACACCGAAAGCCAAGAAGAAGAATATTCCATGATAGTACAAGAGAAAGAAAGTTTTCGTAAACCAATATCCCCCAATTTTTCAGTAGAAAAGTCTGTATTGAAACCAGGTGTTCAAATTTCTCTTTCTACGGATATTGCGAAGTCAAGCTTAAAACAATCAACAAAACGACGGAAATAAAATCTGAAAAATAATTTGCAGAGATATCAATAGTAATCAGTCAAAGAGACAAATCCGGAGAGATTCGTCAAAAGGGCTGCAAATTAATAAATGAAAATTCAGTTGTTCAGGCATCAACTACAAAAAAGAAAAGAAATAGGATTTCTACCTGTATCGCAAACTCCAACGTTTTTATGGAAAAACAAAAGACAAAGATCGAAAAGGATCTACACCTGTTAAAACTTTACACGGAAATACCGCCGTCCAGTCAATGAACTGGCGGATTTGAATGTTTACGGCAAACAAAAGTTTGAATCACCGTTTAAACAAGAAACAAAGGCTACCCAATAAAGAACGAATTGAAAGTAGTTTCATAGGAATTCATGAAGAAAATATGATTGAAGAGGTAATTGATAAAGAATTACCGACAATAAAGATGAAAGTAGGAAAATAATTTCTGATGCATGGAACTACGAGGTTTTGACAGCCAGCTCAAAGAAAGCTAGTGAAATCACACAAACGATTAAGCCTATAGGAAAAGGGTTTATTGGTTTAATCAAAGGCCTCAGGGTATTGTTCCACAATTTATCGACCTTATATTAATCATGTTATTCTCTTTTCAGCTGAAGTTTTGGGTAATACAACAAGGGGATTGATTACATATTTGATTGCAACCAACAAACTATTATCAAAAGAAAAAAGCCTCGTGCATGCCACAAATGATATAAGAAGACAAGAAAATCTATCAAATCAATCGACCCAAATGAAGCGTTCAAGTATTTTAACTTTCGAAAATCAAAGTAAAAAACGATCGTCAAATGGACATTGCGAGAAAAAATACACATTAGTTTTTCTTAAAGATTAGAAGTGAAGAGATTAGCTCAACGTAAGAAAATCAACTATGACCTCTATCAAAAGTCTTGTAATTGCAACGCACCCGCGCAAGGGCAACGCATTTCGTTAGTAACGTCTGATTTCAACCTGCATCAGAGAAGTCTTCAGAGCGTCATTCTTCATCCGGCAGAAACAGTTGGTCTGCTATCACAATTAGATGACAACGTTCACGTCGAAGGGAACTACGAAGCGGTAATATGCGGTTGCTAGTGCTTAGATACGAAATTGGCTATCTCAACAAAAAAGTGGATCTTCAAAGGTGTGCAAAGTCACAACTATAATCTACGAAAAAAGCTAGCTAATGTTCAACTATCAAA